>NC_053023.1:394220160-394344387 GCF_003073215.2 Triticum urartu | reverse complement strand
CCAGACAGCCGGATTATATCCTTTGGCTGGACTGTTGGACAATGAAGATACAAGATTGAAGACTTCGTCTCGTGTCCGGATGGAACTCTACTTGGCGTGGAAGGCAAGCTAGGCAGTACGGATATGGATATCTCCTCCTTTGTAACCGACCTTGTGTAACCCTAGCCCCCTCCGGTGAGGGAGTCCTGGATTAGGGGGTGTCCGGATAGCCGGACTATAGCTTCAGCCGGACTCCTGGACTATGAAGATACAAGATTGAAGACTTCGTCCCGTGCCCGGAAGGGACTTTTCTTGGCGTGGAAGGCAAGCTTGGCGATACGGATATGTAGATCTCCTACCATTGTAACCGACTCTGTGTAACCCTAGCCCTTTCCGGTGTCTATATAAACCGGGGGGTTTTAGTCTGTAGGACGAAGGACAATCATACCATAGGCTAGCTTCTAGGGTTTAGCCTCTCTGATCTCGTGGCAGATCTACTCTTGTACTACCCATATCATCAATATTAATCAAGAAGGACGTAGGGTTTTACCTCCATCAAGAGGGCCCGAACCTGGGTAAAACATCGTGTCCCCTGCCTCCTGTTACCATCCGCCTAGATGCACAGTTCGGGACCCCCTACCCGAGATCCGCCAGTTTTGACACCGACATTGGTGCTTTCATTGAGATTTCCTCTGTGTCGTCACTTTTAGGCCCGATGGCTCCTCCGATTATCAACAACGATGCGATCCAGGGTGAGACTTTTCTTCCCGGACAGATCTTCGTATTTGGCGGCTTTGCACTGCGGGCCAATTCGCTTGGCCATATGGAGCAGATCGAAAGCTACGCCCCTGGCCGTCAGGCCAGATTTGGAAGTTTAAACTACACAACGGACCTCCGTGGAGACTTGATCTTCGACGGATTCGAGCCGCAGCCGGGCGCGCTGCACTGTCACGATGGGCATGATCTAGCTTTGCCACCGAACAGTGCCCTGGAGGCCGCACCCGCATCAGCTCCGACCCTTAATTCGGAGCCAACTGCACCAATCGAGGATGGGTGGTTGGACACTGCCTCGGGGGCTGCAATCTCTACGGCGATTGAGCCGAACACCAGCCCTATTCTCTGCGAAGCCCGTGACTCCAAGGAGCCGGACTCCTCTCCAGAATCCGAGCCCTTCGCGCCCCTTCCGATCGAACCCGATTGGGTGCCGATCATGGAGTTCACCGCCGCGGACATCTTTCAGCACTCGCCCTTCGGCAATATTCTGAATTCACTAAAGTCTCTCTCTTTATCAGGAGAGCCCTGGCCGGACTATGGTCAGAAAGGTTGGGATGCGTATTATGAAGAAATTCAAAGCCCACCCACCACCCACTTCATAGCTACTGTCGATGATTTAACCGACATGCTCGACTCTACTCCGAAGACATCGACGGTATGGACGCCGATGCAGGAGACAATCAAGAACCAGCGCCTATAGGGCACTGGAAAGCCACCTCGTCATATGATATATACATGGTGGACACCCCAAAAGAACGCAATGGCGATGGAACAGCGGAGGATGACCCCTCCAAGAAGCAGCCTAAGCGCCGGCCAGCGGCGCCGCTCTAAATCCCGCCAAAGCAAAAACGGTGATCCCGGCACGGGAGATAATAACACCCCGGACAATGCCGAAGACAACCACCTCCAGCAAGATTCAGCACAGGAGGATGGAGAAGCCAGCCCTCATGAGAGAGCGGCAGATAGAGAGGTCGAGGACGATAACTATATGCCTCCCTCCGAAGACGAGGCAAGCCTCGACGACGACGAATTTGTCGTGCCGGAGGATCCCGTCGAATAAGAGCGTTTCAAACGCAGGCTTATGACCATGGCGAGCAGCCTCAAGAAAAAACAGCAACAACTTAGAGCTGATCAAGATTTGCTAGCCGACAGATGGACTGAAGTCCTTGCGGCCGAAGAGTATGAACTCGAACGCCCCTCCAAGAGCTACCCAAAGCGCAGGTTGCTACCCCGATTAGAGGAGGAAGCACCTAAACCTACATCACCAGTGCATGATGCGCCTGACCGGCCACCCCGTGGCCGCGACAGAGAGGCCTCTTGGCCCTCCACTCAAGCCGCACCCCGACGCCGCTCAAAAATACCAAGGCACGGGAAAATGTGCCAGACCTGCGAGATATATTGGAGGACAAGGCAAGGCAAACAAGATCGATCTATGGATCGCGTGGGCGACCCATGGCACGAGACGGTAATCGTCACTCCGGATACAGTAAATCCGGCCGGGCCGAACACAGTAGACAAAGCTCGTTTGAGCTGCGTCGTGATATAGCCCAATACAGAGGCGCCGCACACCCACTATGCTTCACAGATGAAGTAATGGATCATCAAATCCCTGAGGGTTTCAAACCCGTGAACATCGAATCATATGATGGCACAACAGATCCTGCGGTATGGATCGAGGACTATCTCCTTCATATCCACATGGCCCGCGGTGATGACCTACACGCCATCAAATACCTCCCACTCAAGCTTAAAGGACCAGCTCAGCATTGTCTTAACAGCTTGCCAGCCGAATCAATTGGTTGTTGGGAGGACCTGGAAGCCGCATTCCTCGACAATTTCTAGGGCACTTATGTGCGACCACCAGACGCCGATGACCTTAGCCACATAATTCAGAAGCCAGAGGAATCGGCCAGACAATTCTGGACACGGTTCCTAACCAAGAAAAATCAAATCATCGACTGTCCGGATGCAGAGGCCCTAGCAGCATTCAAGCATAACATCCGCGATGAGTGGCTTGCACGGCACCTAGGACAGGAAAAGCCGAAATCCATGGCAGCCCACACGACACTTATGACCCGCTTTTGCGCGGGAGAAGACAGCTGGCTAGCTCGCAACAATAACATGACCAAGAGCCTGGTAATTCGGATACCAAGGACAGCAGTGGCAGGTTGCGTCGCAACAAGCAAAAGCGCCGCATTAACGGCGGCAATGCTGAGGATACGGCAGTTAATGCCGGATTCAGAGGCTCTAAACCCGGTCAGCGGAAAAAGCCATTCAAAACAAATACTCCGGGCCCGTCCAGTTTGGACCAAATACTCGACCGCTCATGCCAGATACATGGCACCCCCGAAAAACCAGCCAATCACACCAACAGGGATTGTTGGGTGTTCAAGCAGGCATGCAAGTTAAATACCAAAAGCAGAGACAAGGGGCTTCATAGCGATGACGAGGAGGAGCCCCGGCCGCCGAACAACAGTGGACAGAAAGGTTTTCCCCCACAAGTGCGGGCGGTGAACATGATATACGCAACACACGTCCCCAAGAGGGAGCGGAAGCGTGCGCTACGGGACGTATACGTGATGGAGCCAGTAGCCCCAAAGTTCAACCCATGGTCTTCCTGCCCGATCACTTTTGATCGAAGGGACCACCCCACTAGCATCCGTCATGGCGGATTCGCCGCATTGGTTCTAGACCCAATTATTGACGGATTTCACCTCACTAGAGTCCTTATGGACGGCGGCAGCAGCCTAAACCTGCTTTACCAGGATACAGTGCGGAAAATGGGCATCGATCCCTCGAGGATTAAACCCACTAAAATGACCTTTAAAGGCGTCATACCAGGTGTAGAGGCTAATTGTACAGGCTCAGTTACACTTGAAGTGGTCTTCGGATGTCCGGATAATTTCTGAAGCGAGGAGTTAATCTTCGACATAGTCCCGTTTCGCAGTCGCTATCACGCACTGCTCGGGCGAACCGCATTTGCCAAGTTCAATGCAGTGCCGCACTACGCATACCTCAAGCTCAAGATGCCAGGCCCTCGAGGAGTCATCACGGTCAATGGAAACACCGAACGCTCTCTCCGAACGGAGGAGCATACGGCGGCTATCGCAGCGGAAGTACAAAGCAGCCTCTCAAGGCAATTCTCTAGTCCGGCCATTAAACGTCTGGACACCGTCAAGCGCGCCCGGAGTAACCTACAACAAGACCGCATGGCACGATCCGAGCAAGCGTAGCAATGCGGCCCCAACCCCAGCCCTCGCGAACTTGTGAAACCAGTGTTGCGCGTACATAACTACGCTCTGGAAATACCATGGGCACAGGGGGAGGGGCACCATCAAGGCACCCCCGACACGCGGCTTAAATCACACTAGGGGCCGCCGATTTCTTAATTTTCTCTTATTTTCAGGATTCCATTCTTCGGAAGGCCTGTCCGGCAGTACAATTGCCACACAAACGATACAACCAGGGAAGCAGAAAGCTACACCGCACTATGGAACTCTAAGGTGGTCTCTATAACAAGCAGTATACCCGTTTCACATAACATTCCGCAGCTCGCCCCTGGAAAGAACATGTTAAATAGTCCCATCTTTTGCTTATTGCACTATTTGTATCGTTCTGCTTTGATTGCAGCCTTTTTAAATAAACAATGCATAGCTTCCGTCTATTATTGCATTACTCTTTTTTACGAATATATGTTCATTAATGACATGTTGCACCCGTACACTTTGGTACGGCCAATACGCCAAGGGCTTAAGTACCCCACAATACGGTGTGAGAAGTCCGAACACTTTCACAAGTGCGGCACCCCGAACTTATAGCATTATATGCATCGGCTCCGAATCATGTCTTGGGTCAATAGTTGGGTTTGCCCGGCTCCTATGTTTTGGTACCTTACCTTCTGTTATATCGGCTAAGGTAGCACTAGGAGAACTACTGCGATTGTGCCCCAGTTGAGCTGGGCTAAGCACCTCAGTAGAGAAAGTTAAAACTGACCGTCATGATGAGGCGAGAGCTGGTCGCTGTTCGAGAGGTTTTCGAGTCCCTAAAGACTTATGCCGCTTAGAGGGAGGAGTCGGCTTTGTCCGGACAAGGCGTGGATAGTGCCCCGAACTCGGTCTTCTGAACACTAGGGGCTTCGCTGAAATTTAAAATTATAGAATTCTATGGCTAAGAGAGAGTGTTCAAGCATTATAGTCCGATTGCCTTGTTCGTTGTGTTGAGTGCCTCCCTCGAAGGACCCAAGAATGGGAAAAAGAGAGCTCATGTTTATCCCGAACATCCCAGCACTCGTGGCACAGGGGCAGAAGCCGACGACTCGCCATCTCTCAAATTTGATAAACGGCCGCACAGAAGGTAATATTTTAAATTCAAAAGCGTTGCTTAGCGCATATGAACAAGTTTTCAGCGTAGATGATCACAAATGTGAGTTTACTCAAAAATTACATCTTTGGAGCATTCATCCGCTATAAGGCAGGCACCCTTCAGGACGCCCTCATAATACGCTTCCGGGATGCGATGCTCCTTGCCCGGCGGCGGCTCGTCCTTCACCAGCTTCTCCGCATCCATCTTGCCCCAGTGCACTTTAGCATGGGCAAGAGCCCTACGGGCACCTTCGATGCTGACGGAGCACTTGATTACTTCAAGCCGTGGACAGGCATCCACCAGCCGCCTCACTAGCCCGAAGTAGCTCCCAGGCAGAGCCTCTCCAGGCCAAAGCCGAACTATGAGGCCCTTTATGGCCTGTTCGGCTACCTTGTGGAGCTCGACCATTTTCTTCAGCTGGTCGCTCAAAGGCACCAGGTGTTCGGCCTCAGCATACTGAGACCAGAACACCTTCTCCACCGAGCTCCCCTCCTTGGCTCGGTAGTAGGCGGCGGCATCAGACGCACTACGGGGCAAATCTGCGAATGCTCCTAGAGAGCTCCGGACTCGGGTAAGTAACAAGTAATCCACTTTCACGTGCTTGCTTTGCATAATGAATGCCTTACCCGCCGCTATCTTCTTCATATCCCCAATTTCTTGGAGGGCTTTCTAGGCTTCGGCCTTGGCAGACTTCGCGCTTTCGAGGGCTGCCGCAAGCTCGGACGCTTGCGTCTTCGAGTCAAGCTGCCAACTCTCGTGTTTTTTCATGAGAGCCTGGAGCTCTTTCTGCACCTCCTCCACCCGCGCCTCCTACTTCCCTCTCTCTGTACGCTCCGCGACCGCTCTGTTTTCTGCCTCGGATAGCGCTTTCTTAAGGGTTGCTACCTCGGTCGTGGCCCCTATAATAGCACGTTGATCCTGTCATTTTTTGCAACCACATCTTCTCTATATACTTGCGCAAGGTATTACTTACCTTCCTTCTCCTCGAGTTGCCTCTTGGCATGGCCGAGCTCGTTCTCGCACCGCGCGAGGTTTTGCTTCAGCGTATCCACCTCCGCAGTCAGTGCGGCGGAGGCCAGCAGCGAAGCCTGCATACGCATATTGACTTGATTATGTTAGACTCCTACGAATGTTATTAGATCCTCTATTCGGCTTTTCTTTCCGAACGCCGAACAGAGCATCAGGGGCTACTGTCTATGTGGTAATATTTTTACCTATTCTTTACTTACCTCAAAGCCTGTTAGAAGGCTGGCACAGACTTCAGTCAGTCCGCTCTTGGCGGATTGAACCTTCTGGATCACCGCACTCATAATAGTGCGGTGCTCCTCATCGATGGAGGCGCCGTTAAGCATCTCCAGCAAATTGTCCGGTGCCTCCGGTTGGACGGAGGTCACCGTCTCGGTAGGCTTGCTCCTCTTGGAAGGAGGCTGCCTACCGGAGTCCGGAACCGTTGAAGGTTCCGGCGTGGTGTCCGACTCAAGGCCGGACTTGGAGCCCTTGGTGGTTCTATCCCCTTTACGCCTGGAGTCCAGGAGGTCGCCTTGCGGCGCCTCTAGGACCACCTCCTCCTGGCTTGGAACCTGTTGGGACGCCACCACGGCGTCATCCATAGGATGGGGGAGGTAGCCGTCGGAAGCGAATTCATGTCCGATGAATCCAGGGAACCGCTTGACGACACGTCGAGCCGGTCTTTGGGTGGACTGCATAAACGTGTTCGACGTAAGGAAAAGCTGTGCAATGGGGGAATACTATGAATCACTCTGGTATCCGTATACTTGCGATCTCGCCAGGGGCTTGGCCCTATGCGGCCACTCCTCTTCGCCGTCGTCGGCGTTGGTTGAGTAGTCCAGAGGAGGGGTCTTCCCCTTCTTGGACCCTTCGGCCTCCCCAGTTGGGGCAGCCTTCCTTTTGTTCCCTCCCCCCGCTGGAGGGGGAGAGGTCTCTTCTTCCTCCTCCTCGTCTTCATGGGAGGAGTGCTCCTTGGAGTCGTCGGATGATGAATCTGACACCTCCTAGCGCTGGGCACTCTTTCGAGTCCCTGTGGCCTTCTTCTTGGCCTTCTTCTCTGGCACCACATAGGGTGCCGGAACCAGCAGCTTCGCCAAGCGAGCGTCCGCTGGGCCTTCGGGCAAAGGAGCCGGATAGTTGATCTGTCCGGACGTCTCCTGCCAATCCTGTCAAAGGTAAGGGAGCTTAGATCCCGCATGGAGTCAAACTATGAAAAACTAATACCCTGTAAAAGGTAAAAACAGCTTACCGCACGAGCGTGACGCTGCATGCTGAATCCGTGATCCTCGGTAGCGGATGCGGGGGCCTCGACGCCCTTGAAAAGCACCTTCCAGGCATCTTCGTACGTCGTGTCGAAGAGCCTGCTCAGAGTTCAGTGCCGTGCCGGGTCGAACTCCCACAGGTTGAAAGCCCGTTGTTGATACGGGAGGATCCGGCGGATGAGTATAACCTGGACTACGTTGACAAGTTTGAGCTTCTTGTCCACTAGGGGTTTGGACGCATGTTTGGAGTCCGGTCAGCTCTCCTTTTTTACCCCATGACAGGCCCGTCTCTTTCTAGGAGGCGAGCCGCATAGGGGGTCCGGATCGGAACTCGGGGGTTACGACCCATTCAGGGTCGCGCGGCTCGGTGATGTAAAACCACCCCGATTGCCACCCGTTTAGGGACTCCACGAAGGAGCCCTCGAGCCATGGGGCGTTGGGCATCTTGCCCACCATGGCACCTCCGCACTCCGCCTGGGTGCCGCGCACCACCTTCGGCTTGACATTGAAAGTCTTGAGCCATAGGCCGAAATGGGGGCGGATGCAGAAGAAAGCCTCGCACACGACGATAAACGCCGAGATGTTGAGGAGAAAATTCGGGGCCATATCATGGAAATCCAGGCCATAGTAGAACATGAGCCCCCAGACAAATGGGTGGAGAGGGAAGCCCAGTCCGTGGAGGAAATGGGGAGGAACACCACCCTCTCATGGGGCCTAGGGGTGGGGATGAGCTGCCCCTCTTCGGGAAGCCGGTGCACAATGTCGTTAGACAAGTATCCGACCTTCCTCAGTTTTTTGATGTGTCCCTCCGTAACGGAGGAGACCATCCACTTGCCTCCTGCTCCGAACATGGATGGAGAAGGTTGAGGTGGGGTGTGCGGACTTGGGCGCTGGAGCTCGAGTGCGCGGAAATGGATAGGCAAAGGAGGAAGAAGGCGTGGATGAAAAGGTGGATCCTTATCCCCTTATATGGGCGGACGCGACTATGCGTCCCCACCAGCCTGGTAAAACTCACTTATCTCCCAAGCACCGTAATCAATGGCGCGGTTGGGTTACCCACGCCCGTATTGACGAGAATGCCGGAATAAGGGGACACGATTTCTACTTTGACAAGACGTGCCAAGGAAACCGCCTCGCTAAACGCGCTGAGGTGGGATAGTAAAATGACTCGAATAAAGACTTGGCCGTGGTGTGATGTCACGCTACGGAACACGTCAGCAGATTAGATTTGTGTAAATATTATTCTCTCTATGGCAATATGTGGAAACTTATTTTGCAGAGCCGGACACTACCTTTGTGTTCAAAATCTTCTATGGAGTACTTGGAGGAGGAACCCGCCTTGCAATGTCGAAGACAATCTGCGCGCCTGACTCATCGTCATTGAAGCCTGGTTCAGGGGCTACTAAGGGAGTCCTGGATTAGGGGTTGTCCGGATAGCCGGACTATACCTTCGGCCGGACTCCTGGACTATGAAGATACAAGATTGAAGACTCCGTCCCGTGTCCGGAAGGGACTTTTCTTGGCGTGGAAGGCAAGCTTGGCGATACGGATATGTAGATCTCCTACCATTGTAACTGACTCTGTGTAACCCTAGCCCTCTCCGGTGTCTATATAAACCGGGGGGTTTTAGTCTGTAGGACGAAGGACAATCATACCATAGGCTAGCTTCTAGGGTTTAGCTTCTCTGATCTCGTGGCAGATCTACTCTTGTACTACCCATATCATCAATATTAATCAAGAAGGACGTAGGATTTTACCTCCATCAAGAGGGCCCGAACCTGGGTAAAACATCGTGTCCCCTGCCTCATGTTACCATCCGCCTAGACGCACAGTTCGGGACCCCCTACCCGAGATCTGCCGGTGTTGACACCGACATCCGGTGTCTATATAAACCGAAGGGTTTAGTCCGTAGGACAACATACAATCATACCATAGGCTAGCTTCTAGGGTTTAGCCTCTCCGATCTCTTGGTAGATCAACTCTTGTAATACTCATATCATCAAGAATAAATCAAGCAGGACGTAGGGTTTTACCTCCATCAAGAGGGCCCAAACCTGGGTAAAACATCGTGTCCCCTGCCTCCTGTTACCATCCGCCTTAGACGCATAGTTCGGGACCCCCTACCCAAGATCCGCCGGTTTTGACACCGACAACCGGCCACTATGTATGCCAAAACCGGTGTAAAGACAACTGTTGCTACATCTCGCACTGGTGCCTTGCACTGGCGAGCCAATGTAGCGGAAAAAAATCAGGGACCCAGACTCCGGAGCACCTAGTTGTTCCGATGTCTAGTTCCTTTGTGCCATAAAGATTTAGTATTTTACTGCTTGGCTGCTTGGATGTGTGGACCAAAGTTGGCTGTAGTAACTGCTGAACCAGTGCCAAATAATTTTCTTATGGTACCGCTGATGAGGTGGCAACATTTTTAGATACTAGGTACAAACTATGACACTGTCTTAGGATGCATTTGGTTGAAGGTGTGGTATGAATGGGTTGGGACCGTGACAGTGTCTGAATCACATCTAACAAATGATTTGTAACAACGAAAGAGGGTCTAACCTTCTCTGCACATGCCAAAAACTTCCTCCCACTATACACAAATTCAAACGCAACTAGGTTCACTCATGGAGATTGATGGTGACAACGAGCAGACAGATCTTCAGCCACACCACTCCATTCGTTGCAACTGATGGTCCTAGGGAGCTACAAGAGGAAGAAATGACTCAAATCGATCGCTGGGTAAAAATCCTTCATTCCAAGTCATAGCTCGAGAGAGAGAGAAGAGAGCTGATAACCCACAAGTATAGGGGATCGCAACAGTTTTCGAGGGTAGAGTATTCAACCCAAATTTATTGATTCGACACAAGGGGACCCAAAGAATATTCTCAAGTATTAGCAGCTGAGTTGTCAATTCAACCACACCTGGAAACTTAATATCTGCGGCAAAGTATTCAGTAGCAAAGTAATATGATAGTAGTGGTAACGATATCAAAAGGTAACGGTAACAAAAGTAGTGTTTTTGGTATTTTGTAGTGATGATAGCAATAGCAACGGAAAAGTAAATAAGCGAAGAACAATATATGGAAAGCCTTAGACGCATAGTTTGGGACCCCCTACCCGAGATCCGCCGGTTTTGACACCGACAGTCGACCTTCCTTTTCTTGTCTCCCCCAGCTAGGGGGGGAGACCTTTTCTCCTCCTCCTCCTCGTCTCCGTGGGAGGAGTGCGCGTCGGAGTCATCGGACGATGAGTCCGATACAACCTTGCGCCGGAGACCCTTTTGGGTCCCCGTGGCCTTCTTCTTGGCCTTCTTTGCCAGTACCTCGTAAGGTGCCAGAGTCAGCATCTTCGTTAGAAGAGCTTCTGCAGGATGTTCGGGCAGGGGGGCTGGATAATCAAGCTGCTCCGCTATCTCTATCCAGTCTTGTTAATGACATGGAAGCTTAGATCTTGCACATAACTAAACTGGGGGAAATAAATATCCTGAGAGATATAAAAGCCTACCGGATTGGTGCGGCACTTTGCGCTCAGTCCGCGGTCCTCGTGAGGAAGGGAGGAATCTCGGAGCTCTTGAACAGCACCCTCCAGACGTCCTCGTGTGTCGTGTCATAGAGCTCTCGCAGCGTTTGGTGCTTGGCCGAGTTGAACTCCCACAAATTAAATGCCCGTCTTTGGCACGGACGGATCCGGCGGAAGAGCATAACCTGGACCACATTGACAAGCTTGATTTTTTTGCTCGTCATGTTCTGAATGCAGGTCTGGAGTCCGGTCGACTCTATCGAAGAGCCCCAGGACAGGCCCTTCTTTTTCTAGGAGGTGAGCCACGTGGGGATTCCAGATCGAAATTTTGGGGCCGCCACCCAGTTGGAGTCGCGCGGCTCGGTGATGTAGAACCACCCCGATTGCCACCCCTTACTGGTATCCACGTAGGTGCCCTTGAGCCAGGTGACATTAGGCATCTTGCCCACCATGGCGCCTCCACGCTCTGCTTGCTGGCCGCCCACCACCTTCAGTTTGACGTTGAAGGTTTTCAGCCATAGGCCGAAGTGGGGCCTGATGCAGAGGAAGGCCTCGCACACAACGATAAACGCCGAGATATTGAGGATGAAATTGGGGGCCAGATCATGAAAATCCAGACCATAGTAGAACATGAGCCCGTGGACAAACGGATGGAGAGGAAATCCTAGTCCGCGGAAAAAATGGGTAAGAAAAACTACCCTCTCATGGGGTTCGGGCGTTGGGACGATCTGCCCCGCATTTGGCAGCCGGTGCGCGATATCCGCAGACAGGTATCCAGCTTCCCGTAACTTTTTGATGTTCTCCTCCATGACGGAGGAGACCATCCACTTGCCTCCTGCTCCAGACATGCTTGGAGTTGTTTGAGAAGAAGAACGCGAGCTTGGGCGCTAGAGCTCGAGTGTGCGGGAATGGGTAAGCGAGAAGGAAAAAGGCATGGGTGAAAAAAGTAAATTTTTGTCCCTTTATAAGGGCGGAAGAGGCGATGTGTCTCCCCACTTGCCTGGCAAAACCGCTTATTCCCCAGGCGCCTTAATTGATGGCGCGGTTAGGTTACCCACATCCGTACTGATGAAAATCCCGTGATAAGGGGAACACGATCTCTGCTTTGACAAGATGTGTCAAGGAAACCGCCTCGCGTTATGTGTGGAGCTGGTTAAGAAAAATGGTTCGAATAAAAACCGGGCCATGGCATAATGTCATGATGTCAAAATGTGTCAACAGATTAGATTTGTGGGAATATTATTCTCTCTACAGTGGTATGTGGAACTTATTTTGCTGGGTCGGACACTATCCTTGTATTTAAACTCTTCCATGGTGTATTCAGAGGAGGAACCCGCCTTGCAATGCCGAAGACAACACTGCACGCCAGACTCATCGTCATTGAAGCCTGGTTCAGGGCTACTGAGGGAGTCCTGGATTAGGGGGTCTCCGGACAGCCGGACTATATCCTTTGGCCGGACTGTTGGACTATGAAGATACGAGATTGAAGACTTCATCCCGTGTCCGGATGGGACTCTACTTGGCGTGGAAGGCAAGCTAGGCAATATAGATTGTATATCTCCTCCTTTGTAACCAACCTTGTCACGGCCCTAGAAATCTTCTTGTAACTAGTGACATTGCATCCATGCATCATGTTTAAATTTCATGAAACTTGAAATGGGGATTGTTGAAACCCTAGCACCAAATGAATTCAACTAGGTTCAATAAAAATATTTTCAATGATCCCAAAGGCCCTTTAGAAAAGTTCATGATTTTTGTTAAAGGTGAAAACCTCTGCCAAAAATCATGCACATATTTCTAGGCCATTCTGGATTTTTGAATTAAATCTTATTGTATTTGACTTTGGGCGTTTAAAATACTATAAATAATTTAAATGTTCAAATAATGTTGGAACTATTTTTGGGCCACTGAAATAATTTAGAAAGTGTCCATGAATATTTCCAGGATTTTAGGAAATGCCTTGGTATTTTTCCTAAGCTCAAAATAGAGGCAAATAATTAGAAAACGAAAACAAAATTAGAAGACAGAAGAGAGGGAAACCTAACTGGCCTAAACTTACCTGGCGCCCCACCACGGCCCAGTAGAGGCCCAACCCACCACCGCCTCTTTCCCTGTCGTCTTCCTCCTCTGCCAGGAGGACGGGCGTGTGCCCGACGCGCGCGCACCGCCGTGCGGCCACCTCCTGCCTGCTTGCTCGCTGCAGGAGACGGCCCCGAGCGCCATGCAACCTCCCCGACCGCCTTGCACTCTCCCCCCGTGCTCATTCCTGCCTCTGCTCTCTCTCCCACGCGACCACCGAGCTTGCTCGTAGCCGCTGCTTGCTGCTGCCACAGCCACCGTTCTCCCCTCGCCTCCCCACCTCGTCTGCAAGCTCCGCCATCGTCCGCCGCTTCGCCCCACCCTAGCCCCGAGCGCTGGGACGGCCTGCATCGCCGGCTGCTTCATCTTCTTCCTCTTCGGTGCCGTGGATCGCCGCCGTCAAATTCGTCGCCGTCCAGCCTCCCCCGAGCCCGCCGAGCATCTCTTCGTGACCGTGGTGAGCCCCTGGTCATTTCTCCCCAAACCCCGCTTCCGTTTGGTCGCCGTAGCCTTCGCCCCCTTGCTTACCGTAGCCGCCGCCGCACGGGCTCGTCGCCGGCGAAGCCCCGGTGAACTTTTGGTTCCGCGCGTGCGTCCGTTGCACTCGCAATGTCCCGTAGAGCAAAACTAGCGCGACAGCCAACTCGTTTGCAAGCCGCAGCGCTAACCCCGCACCCACCCGAGCTCCGGCCGCCCCGGCACCGCCCACGGCCACCAACCGATGCGCGTCATCGCGCCGCAGCCGTAGGGCCAACCCCGCCTCCTCCCGTCGTCGGAGTCGCCGGAACGAGCGACGCCGCTGCGGTCTGTGGTTGCCGGCGGCCAAACCCGGCCATGCCGACGTGGCGTCATCATTAGCGGCTAATGACGCCACTAACTAACCCCCATGCTCACTGACACACGGGCCCCACGCCCTTAATTAACCTGGATTAGATTCTGTTTAGTATTAGATTAAGTCCAGTGGGCCCCAGTTGTCAGGTTTGACCTGCCTAGTCAGCATTGACCTGGCCCCACTGGCCAGCCTCTGTTCCTGCCTTGTCACGCTGACATGTGGGACCCACGCGTCAGGTTTGACCTAGACTGAGTCTGTTGACCCGCTGAGGTCAGCATGACGTAATGCCGACGCAGTAAACTGTTTCTGGATTTTAAATAAATCTAAATGATTTATTTATTTTCAGAAATTTGCCTAAACTTCTAAAATTCATAGAAAATCAACCGTAGCTCCAAATCAAATAAATTATATATGAAAAATGATCAGAAAAATCCAATCTATCCATCTGTATCATTTTCATGCATGTTAGAACAACTTTTGGTTACTATTTTGGACAAATCAAATGAATGATATTTAAATAACCATATGTGGAGTTTGGATTTGAACCTTGGGTTCAAACCAACTACACTTAATTGTGATGCTAGTTGCATTAGGCCAAATCACATCATATTGCCATGTCATTATCACGCATCATAATTGTTGCATTGCATTAATCGTGTTCTTCCTTGTTTGCCGGTATTTGTCCCCTCTCACTAGACGTGGTTCCGACGATGAGTTCGATGACACCGATGAAGAGCTATATTATCTTTAGAAGTGCCAGGCAAGCAAAACCCCCTTGTTCATTCTGATACAATCCCACTCTCTTGCTCTTGCTCTCTTTTACTACATTAGGACAACAATGATTCATCTGTTACTTGCTGCGGTAGCTGAATCCCTTTATCCTTTGCATGACCTGTCATTGCCACAGTAAATAGATGAAACCCACTAGCATGAGTAGGAGTTGTTTGAGCCCTGATGTGCCTACTCATTCATGCTTCTTTGTCATGCCTGCTATGCTTAGAGTTGTGTCAGGTCTGATTCATCAGGGATGAATTGGAACAGTGATGAACATGTCCTACTGTGTGTGAGCTAAGTGTGTGAACACGATTTGGTAAAGGTAGCGGTGAGAGGCCATGTAGGAGTACATGGTGGGTTGTCTCATTGAAGCCGTCCTCGGGAACTGAGTTCTGTGTTTGTGATCCATGAAACAGTTACTACCACGCATTGGGCCTGAAACCAATGGACCCTCTCGGCTTCTTGATCACCCTTGTCCTCTGTCCAGGAGTTGCAAGTAGTTTCTGGTGTTTGTAGTATGCTGGAGTCAGTGGGCAGCGCTGACCGGAGGGGTGGGCTGTTATGCGGTAGGCACCTGGCCGGGCATGTCGGGCGCCCGTTTGGTGTCTCGGAACCTTGTACGCATCGTTCGGGGCCGTATGTGGAAACCTCGGCCGGACTCCCTGCGGATGGAACCTGAATAGGCGATAAACCTGGACTAGAGACTTGAGTGTTTAGGTAGGCCATGGCCGACACCCTCGCTGGGCTTTCGCCTGAAGGTTGCCGAGTACATGTCGTGTAAACGGCGATAAGTGGTGAGAGCGTGTGTGAAGAAGTACACCCCTGCAGGATTAACATCATCTATTCGAATAGCCGTGTCCACGGTAATGGACTTCTGGGTTGCCTGTATAGTTCATAGACAAGTGAAAGTGGATAGTCTAAAACTCGCAAGATAAGCGTGAGTGCTATGGATGGCCTTCTCGTAGGGAGACGGGAGAGGATCCATAGTGGTGTATTGATATGGTGAATATGTGGACTCGTGTGCGCCACCTCAAAAGAGTTACTTGCAGTCGTAGTTCAGGATAGCCACCGAGTCAAAGCTGGCTTGCTGCAGTCAAACTCCACCACCCTCTTTATTGATACCTATGCATATGTAGTTAGTTCTGATGTAAGTCTTGCTGGGTACATTTGTACTCACGTTTGCCTATTTTATATTTTGCAGAGAGACGTCAGTCTCGCTAGTAGTTCAGTGTGGACTTCGACGTTTAGCTTGATACCTCAGCTGCGATGTCGTGCCCTCGGCAGGATCTAGTAGATAGTCAGGCTTCTCAGCCTTTTTCATTTGTAGATGTCTGTACTCAGACATGTTAAGCTTCCACTTGTGCTTGTTGTTTGTATGCTCTGAATGTTGGGTCATGAGACCCATGTTTGTAATATCTCGCTCCTTGGAGCCTATTGAATAAATACTTGAGTCGTAGAGTCTTGTTGTGATGCCATGTTATATTTACACATATCGAACATATTGTGTGTATGATTGAAATGCTTGGTATGTGTGGGATCCGACAATCTAGTTGTTTATCCTTGGCAGCCTCTCTTATGGGGAAATGTAGTCTAGTGCTTCCTTCAGCCATAGTAGTCCGCTACAGCCCGGTTCACCGGAGTCCTGCTAGCCCAACACTACTGCTCAGGACACTTGACTGGCTGACATGTGTTTCACTTTGTTCCTGTGTCTGTCCCTTTGGGGAAATGTCACGCGGTGACATCCGGAGTCCTGCCTAGCCTGCTACAGCCTGGTTTACCGGAGTCCTGTTAGCCCAGTGCTACAGCCCGGATTCACACGCTGCTGACCGACATGCTCGAAGTTGATACATGTATGCCTGTCTCCATGGGTTAGTGCCGCTTTGGGTTCACGACTAGCCATGTCGGCCCGAGTTCTCTGTCATATGGATGCTGGTGACACTATCATATACGTGAGCCAAAAGGCGCAAACGGTCCCGGGCCATGGTAAGGCGACACCCGTGGGAATACCGTGCGTGATGCCGCAAAGTGATATGAGGTGTTACTAGCTAGAATGATGTGACTTGGAATCGGGGTCCTAACAGCTTTGGTATCAGAGCCTGACTGCCTGTAGGATTACCAAGCCAAACTGGTCGAAGTCGAGTCTAGAAATGCTTTAGTTATGTAAGGGAATTGATTGTGGAAGGGAACGTAAGGCTCTTTTTACTCCTTTACCCTATGGCCTTCTGATCTGAGTCAACCTCTTCTTTTCTACGGGGATTAAGAACTAGGCCTTCTCATCTATCTATCAGGATGACGTGTTACTAATCCATAGACTTATAGAATTGATAGTTTCAAGCCCCAGTTCTGTTTCCACCACTTCCGTATGTTGACAGTTGATCTCGGAACCTTGATATTGTGTTGTTGAGTGGTTATGCCACCATTTTGTAGGATGTCTCAAATATTTTTCAGCATTTACAGCCGTTATGTTGTCCGAGTCATCCCAGGTTTCTAAGTAGTCTGATGCATTTGCAAACCCCTTCCTCCTGTTCCTGATGTCCATTTGGGCCAGATTAATCACACTAATCGGTGAGTTGAGGTACTCTGTTGCCTCGACATATATGTTGGAGCTATTATTATGACCCTAGGTGTTTTAGGGAGTCACCTAGTAATCTAGCCATGTTTTGTGTTCCGGTGTGATGATTCTGGCCACCATTCTCGAAAGCATCCTGTGATGCCATTTAGTAGTAGGTATTCTATTCTTGGGTTCTTGAACCCGAGATTCACCCTACTTACCTCATGTTGATAGTGTTTGCTCGTTCCTTTAGGATATTAGTAACCTTGCGACAGTCCTCGAGGTCCATGGTATTTCTTTCTTCCAAATACCATGAACCATTAAGGCAGAAGTTCTTTGAACCAAAATATCACAATCAGAGTACTCTTGAGGAGTTCTCCATTCATAATTGTGATTCTGCCAGTTCTACCTTCCTGCATGGGTTATCTGGAAGAAACCTGTTGAACTTGGTTCGACATATTAATCTATGCATCCACAACTCAGAAAGATATACGTCCTCTTGAGTTGTTCCTCTTCATTTGTATTCCGACCATCGCCTATCAATTGATAGTCAGGAGTAATTGTGCATCCATGTTATCGATGCTTATTATTCTTGTGGTCCGTTAAGCCATTATATTTCAGAATGACTAGGAGAAACAAACTCCAGTACCTCATCCATATCCAGGATTGGGTCAAAGCAGTTGTGTTCTGTAGATCAAATGCCCATCCAGCTTTTTCTCTGTTCTACCCTGGAGTATTACCCCCTTTATGTCAGGATTGTCATGAGAATTGCACCATCTCTCATGAATTCTTGACGTAGTGATACTTCTTGCCATCATTTTTCATTCCTCGGTCCCGTGTTGTCGCAACCAGAATGCCGGCAAGTGAACCATGATGTGTGAAATCAATACTCCTAGCAACCGTGTTGCTCGGTAGTTAATGGACACTAATATCATTCTTAGCGTGTTGGTTATCGAAACACTATTCTAGGATTGATCGTGCTACCTTGTCCTTATTTACGGTGCACTCTTGGATCAATGAGTTAGGATTACTCAATCCCTTGCTTATTTGTTCATATCGTCTTGCTCTGAAAAGCAAGATTGTTCTCGAGCTTAGTAACATATCGGTGGTTCGTGATGTTCCGAATAACTTCTCAGAAGTATTACCAGGTTGTCACCTGACCGCTATGTTCAGTTCGTGATCATGTTGGTTTTCCTCCAAACCACCCATTCTCCAAGATTCTGTGTTGGATACCCTGAACTAGTCGCTCGAGCTAAACAACAACTTGCAGAGTTGGAAGATAAAAGATTAATCCACTTAGTTCATTCCAAAGGGATATCCTTGTGTTTGTGTGTTAGTTGAAGAAAGATGAAATCTTCATCGATTGTTCCTCGTGATCGGTTGTTGGATCTGTTGTCTTGTCAAAACTTTGATTTGATTGTGGGCTATCCTCAAATCAAATCAGTACCAACGATATTCGTAATGTTGTCTTACTCTTGGTTGAGTCCTCAACCATACACCATTACATCTTTTGGTCTGACCAATACTATCACATTGTTCACATAATGGTGGAAGTCCAGTGATATGGAAATTCCGATGAGTTGCTGTTGAGCTCACCAGCGGCATTTTGTCTCCTCCATGATTCGTGTTGAACATCCAGCTAGTGTTGGAAACTTGTGTAAGCATCTTCTTCATGCCCCGTTCATGAAGTATATGTTTGGATGGAAGTAGTGACTTCGTCTAAGTTCACGTGAAATCGATGCAAGTTGTTGCTGTGAATTCGAGAAAGCTTGTTTTTGCTTCCTCTGGAATCATCCCAAGCCAGTCATGCATGTGCGAAGTATTCTATGGTCCGATAGACTGATCATCTTCATCCCATATGTATTCCCTAGCACACCAAGCCACTGATTGAATTGTTCAAGGAGAAGAAGCTCCTTCCTAAGAGCTATCCCAGGCTTATAGAAAGACTTCGATATCCTCAATGATGGTTCCCTACCAGAACTCGATAGTGTTTTATTATCAGACTACTACGTGGTCATGCTTGTCTTGGACAGCGTGTTCACATGTGTGTAGTAGAACCAACTCATGTTTTGGAGCTTACTATCGTAGTTCATTTCCCGAGAATCTCGCAACATCATCTCGTCGATTGTGTTGCAAACTTTCTTTTCAAACATGCTGAGTCTGAAGTATCCTATCACCAATCAGATCTGAATCTCAGGCAGATATGATGGTTGGAACATTCCCAACAGTTACATTTTGTTCCCAGCTTGCACCGCCATTGTGCCAATTTCCCATGGGCTTCCCTTCTCAGCAGTTGCTGTCCAAGATCATCTTTAAAAGTGGACTTACCATGGGTCCCATCCATTTCCGGTGATAAGCAAAATCATCCATTGCGTTGTCTTCAACAAGGTAGTCCACATCATCCATCCTAGTTCGAGTATGCCATTTCTTCGAGCTCTTTCAAACGATCAATTGTAAATTGCCTTAAGTTGGTATGAAGAGTTCCAATGATCTATGGATCAAAAGTAATTCTTTTTGCCACTTAAGGGAACAGTTCAACGAGTCACTTTTTCCAAGGTGCCCCATTACGGAATCATGGCAATTATTTCCTCGCCACCTTGACACCATCCACCATCTTTCTAAGCATGGAATTGTTGCCCACCAAATCAAACCCCGTTGTTTGTTCTTCCATCCCTCTCGATGTGTTCTGTGTCTCAACTCAAGATGTTTCAACATCTCATTCCGTGAGTGGATCTTGTATAGCTCGATCTTCGAGAAGATCAATCCTAGTATAGTTTCTTTCTGTCGTCATCGCGTGGATGAAGATCTCAAAAGCGAGGATGTCAAGATCAACGTATGCAACAAATCAACAACCTTCTGAGGTGCAACCTGGATCATGAAGATCATGTTGGTCTTGTGCCCCCTCTATCTTCTTACCTCACGTCTTGAATCTCGGGATGAGATTCTTGTTTAGTGGGGGTGAGTTGTCATAGCCCTAGAAATCTTCTTGTAACTAGTGGCATTGCATCCATTCATCATGTTTAAATTTCATGAAACTTGAAATGGGGATTGTTGAAACCCTAGCACCAAATGAATTCAACTAGGTTCAATAAAAATATTTTCAATGATCCCAAATGCCCTTTAGAAAAGTTCATGATTTTTGTTAAAGGTGAAAACCTCTACCAAAAATCATGCACATATTTCTAGGCCATTCTGGATTTTTGAATTAAATCTTATTGTATTTGACTTTGGGCATTTAAAATACTATAAATAATTTAAATGTTCAAATAATGTTGGAACTATTTTTGGGCCACTGAAATAATTCAGAAAGTGTCCATGAATATTTTCAGGATTTTAGGAAATGCCTTGGTATTTTTCCTAAGCTCAAAACAGAGGCAAATAATTAGAAAACAAAAAAAAATTAGAAGACAGAAGAGAGGGAAACCTACCTGGCCCAAACTTACCTGGCGCCCCACCACGGCCCAGCAGAGGCCCAGCCCACCACCGCCTCTTTCCCTGTCGTCTTCCTCCTCTGCCAGGAGGACGGGCACGTGCCCAACGCGCGCACCTCCTGCCTGCTTGCTCGCAGCTGGAGACGGCCCTGAGCGCCAAGCAACCTCCCCGACCGCCTTGCACTCTCCCCCGTGCTCATTCCCGCCTCTGCTCTCTCTCCCACGCGACCACCGAGCTTGCCCGTTGCCGCTGCTCGCTGCTGCCGCAGCCACCGTTCTCCTCTCGCCTCCCCACCTCGTCTGCAAGCTCCGCCATCGTCCGCCGCTTCGCCCCACCCTGGCCCTGAGCGCTGGGACGGCCTGCATCGTCGGCTGCTTCATCTTCTTACTCTTCGGTGCCGTGGATCGCTGTCGTCGAATTCGTCGCCGTCCGGCCTCCCCCGAGCCCGCCGAGCATCTCTTCGTGACCGTGGTGAGCCCCCGGTCATTTCTCCCCAAACCCCGCTTCCGTTTGGTCGCCGTAGCCGTCGCCCCCTTGCTTACCGTAGCCGCCGCCGCACGGGCTCGTTGCCGGTGAAGCCCCGGTGACCTTTTGGTTCCGCGCATGCGTCCGTTGCACTCGCAACATCCGTAGAGCAAAACTAGCGCGACAGCCAGCTCGTTTGCAAGCCGCAGCGCTAACCCTGCACCCACCCGAGCTCCGGCCGCCGCCTCGCTCGCTGCCGTTGCTGTTTCTGACCGCCCCGACACCGCCCACGGCCACCACCCGATGCGCCTCATCGCGCCGCAGCCGTAGGGCCCAACCCCGCCTCCTCCCGTCGCTGGAGTCACCGGAACGAGCGACGCCACTGCGGTCTGTGGTCGCCGGCGGCCTAACCCCGGCCATGCCGACGTGGCATCGTCATTAGCGGCTAATGACGCCACTAACTAACCCCCATGCTCACTGACACACGGGCCCCAAGCCCTTAATTAACCTGGATTAGTTTCTGTGTAGGATTAGATTAAGTCCAGTGGGCCCCGATTGTCAGGTTTGACCTGCCCAGTCAGCATTGACCTGGCCCCACTGGTCAGCCTCTGTTCCTGCCTTGTCACACTGACATGCGGGACCCACGCGTCAGGTTTGACCTGGTCCGAGTCTGTTGACCCGCTGAGGTCAGCATGACGTAATGCCGACGCAGTAAACTATTTCTGGATTTTAAATAAATCTAAATGATTTATTTATTTTCAGAAATTTGCCTAAACTTCTAAAATTCATAGAAAATCAACCGTAGCTCCAAATCAAATAAATTATATATGAAAAATAATCAGAAAAATACAATCTATCCAGCTGTATCATTTTCATGCATGTTAGAACAACTTTTGGTTACTGTTTTGGACAAATCAAATGAATGGCATTTAAATAACCATATGTGGAGTTTGGATTTGAACCTTGGGTTCAAACCAACTACACTTAATTGTGATGCTAGTTGCATTAGGCCAAATCACATCATATTGCCATGTCATTATCATGCATCATAATTGTTGCATTGCATTGATCGTGTTCTTCCTTGTTTGCCGGTATTTGTCCCCTCTCAGTAGACGTGGTTCCGACGGTGAGTTCGATGACACCGATGAAGAGCTATATTATCTTCAGAAGTGCCAGGCAAGCAAAACCCCCTTGTTCATTCCGATACAATCCCACTCTCTCGCTCCTGCTCTCTTTTACTGCATTAGGACAACAACGATTCATCTGTTACTTGCTGCGGGAGCTGAACCCCTTTATCCTTTGCATGACCTGTCATTGCCACAGTAAATAGATGAAACCCACTAGCATGAGTAGGAGTTGTTTGAGCCCTGATGTGCCTACTCATTCATGCTTGTTTGTCATGCATGCTATGCTTAGAGTTGTGTCAGGTCTGATTCATCGGGGATGAATTGGAACAGTGATGAACATGTCCTACTGTGTGTGAGCTAAGTGTGTGAACACGATTTGGTAAAGGTAGCGGTGAGAGGCCATGTAGGAGTACATGGTGGGTTGTCTGATTGAAGCCGTCCTCAGGAACTGAGTTCTGTGTTTGTGATCCATGAAACAGTTACTACCACGCATTGGTCCCGAAACCAATGGATCCTCTCGGCTTCTTGATCACCCTTCTCCTCTGTCCAGGAGTTGCAAGTAGTTTCTGGTGTTTGTAGTATGCTGGAGGCCGTGGGCAGCGCTGACCGGAGGGGTGGGCTGTGATGCGGTAGGCACGTGGCCGGGCATGCCGGGCGCCCGTTTGGTGTCTTGGAACCCTGTACACATCGTTCGGGGCCGTATGTGGAAACTTCGGCCGGACTCCCTGCGGATGGAACCTGAATAGGCGATAAACCTGGACTAGAGACTTGAGTGTTTAGGTAGGCCGTGGCCGATACCCTCTTTGGGCTTCCACTTGAAGGTTGCCGAGTACATGTCGTGTAAACGGCGATAAGTGGTGAGAGCGTGTGTGAAGAAGTACACCCCTGCAGGGTTAACACCATCTATTCAAATAGCCGTGTCCGCGGTAATGGACTTCTGGGTTGCCTGTACAGTTCATAGACAAGTGAAAGTGGATACTCTAAAACTCGCAAGATAAGCGTGAGTGCTATGGATGGCCTTCTCGTAGGGAGACGGGAGCGGATCCATAGTGGTGTATTGATATGGTGAATATGTGGACTCGTGTGCGCCACCTCAAAAGAGTTACTTGCAGTCGTAGTTCAGGATAGCCACCGAGTCAAAGCTGGCTTGCTGCAGTCAAACTCCACCACCCTCTTTATTGATACCTATGCATATGTAGTTAGTTCTGATGTAAGTCTTTCTGGGTACATTTGTACTCACGTTTGCCTATTTTATGTTTTGCAGAGAGACGTCAGTCTCGCTAGTAGTTCGGTGTGGACTTCGACGTTTAGCTTGATACCTCAGCTGCGATGTCGTGCCCTCGGCAGGATCTAGTAGATAGTCAGGCTTCTCAGCCTTTTTCATTTGTAGATGTCTGTACTCAGACATGTTAAGCTTCCGCTTGTGCTTGTTGTTTGTATGCTCTGAATGTTGGGTCATGAGACCCATGTTTGTAATATCTCGCTCCTTGGAGCCTATTGAATAAATACTTGAGTCGTAGAGTTTTGTTGTGATGCCATGTTATATTTACACATATCGAGCATATTGTGTGTATGATTGAAATGCTTGGTATGTGTGGGATCCGACAATCTAGTTGTTTATCCTTGGCAGCCTCTCTTATGGGGAAATGTAGTCTAGTGCTTCCTTGAGCCATAGTAGTCCGCTACAGCCCGGTTCACCGGAGTCCTGCTAGCCCAGCACTACTGCTCAGGACACTTGACTGGCCGACATGTGTTTCACTTCGTTCCTGTGTCTGTCCCTTTGGGGAAATGTCACGCGGTGACATCTGGAGTCCTGCCTAGCCTGCTACAGCCTGGTTTACCGGAGTCCTGTTAGCCTAGTGCTACAGCCCGGATTCACACGCTGCTGACCGACATGCTCGAAGTTGATTCATGTATGCCTGTCTCCATGGGTTAGTGCCGCTTTGGGTACACGGCTAGCCATGTCGGCCCGGGTTCTCTGTCATATGGATGCTAGCGACACTATCATATACGTGAGCCAAAAGGCGCAAACGGTCCCGGGCCATGGTAAGGCGACACCCATGGGAATACCGTGCGTGAGGCCGCAAAGTGATATGAGGTGTTACCAGCTAGATCGATGTGACTTGGAATCAGGGTACTGACAGACCTTGTGTAACCCTAGCCCCCTCCGGTGTCTATATAAACCGGATGTTTTTAGTCCGTAGGACAAGATACAATCATACCATAGGCTAGCTTCTAGGGTTTAGCCTCTTTGATCTCGTGGTAGATCAACTCTTGTAATACTCATATCATCAAGAACAATCAAGAAGGACGTTGGGTATTACCTCCATCAAGAGGGCCCGAACCTGGGTAAACATCGTGTCCCCTGCCTCCTGTTACCATCCTCCTTAGACGCACAGTTCGGGACCCCCTACCCGAGCTCTGCCGGTTTTGACACCGACATCATGACTGCTATGTAAGATGCTTGCACTAGGTACCATGCCGATGCCATTGGTGAGATGGTCTGGATAGGGGAGAGCACATGCTTGAAGAGCCCTGTGAGATTTGCCCACGCCATGGTGCGGGTGTTTGGAGAAGAATATCCGAGAGAACCACATGTGCAAGATACAGAAAAGTTGATGGCTATTGGAGCGACACGAGGCTTTTCAGGTATGCTTGGCTCAATTGATTGCATGCATTGGTAATAGCAGAACTTCCCCAAAGGTCTGTGTGAGATGTGCCAAGGTTACATATTATATTCAAAGCAATGGCGTCAAAGGACTTGTGGTTTGCGTGCTTTCTTTATCTTGTCTAGTTCTCACAACAACGTGAATGTGCTTCAACGATCTCTCATGTTCAGGAGACATTACAATGAGAAAGTGTCGTTGGGCAAATATAGTGTCAACGGGAAGGACTACAACACGGGCTACTACCTTGCAGATGATACCTATTCTAAGTGAGCGGCAATTTCGAAGACAAGATCCGATCCCCATGTCAACAAACAAAGCTAGGAAGGATGTGGAGAGGGCATTCACTGTGCTTCAAGATCGCTGGGGAATTGTTCGTGGAGCTGCAATGATGTGGGAATAAGAGATTTTGTGGCAGCCGGTGACATGTTGTATCATTTTGGACAATATGATTGTCGAGGACAAGTGTGAAGGGGCAGCCCGAACCCATGATTTCGAGAAGCCTGAAGAATAGGTCCACATCCTGGATAAAAAATGCATATCCAATTAAGAATTTTCTACAGATGCATCAGAATCTTCAAGACGACTAGGTGCATGTGCAGCTAGTCAATGATATTGTGGAGCATATGTGGACCCATGATGAAAACCATGGAGGAAACCAAGGGTTTTAATGTTTGAATTGCGCACTTCAAATAAATTTTATATTTGAACCATGTATTTCATGTATGAACTATGTTTAAATTGTGGAACTACTCAATGATCTTGTGATATTCATGTGTATGCCGGACATGCATGGATTTGCATGGATTTGTCAATTTAGACATGAGGAGCGCGCATGTTTGAGGGGACTTTTGAGGGGCTATTTGGTGCTATCCACATACGTTTAGGGGGGCCATTTGCTAAGTTTGGCTATAGATGCTCTAAGGCTATATCTGATGTGGCGCCAACTTTAACAAAAAATATTAATTTATAGAATCATTGAGTTTACTGTCCGATCTATAGCAGCGCTTTTCAACCACTGAAGAAATCCGCAACAAAAATAAACAATGCTATCAGGGCATCTCCAACGCGAACCCCTAAACCGCCCGTAATCGTCTGGACCAAGCAGACGAGACGCGGTTTGCCATCCAGCGTGTTACCACATCGGTTTGTGGAGCGGTCCGGATGTTTATTTCCCTTCAAGCAGAAAGCAACCCAAGGGGCTTTGGAGGCATCCGGACCGCTGCCACACATGCGTCCGCCACCCCGGTCCCATCCAAAAAACCATCCCATGCGAAATACCCTCTCGACGTGAAGCGGTTGCCGCACATTCAGGCCAGTTAGCGCCCTTAAGAGCGGACATGCACTCGTACAACGAGGTGCTATACAAACGGTTTTTAACCCCTTTCCGCGACAACATTTGGAACCGTCGTCGAGTGAGTGTGTGTGATTGGGGGAGGGGGGTCCTTCCCACACGACTCAGAAACGGTCAGGGATAGGCCCTCCTGGCTCACACGCTCGGCAAAATGAGGTCGTGTGCGACGGGCGAGTGATCAAATACGATTATACGTACATTTGTGCTAAAAAACACAATTACACATGTCAAATCGTTTCCGGTCGTAAGTACATCCCACACAGTCAGTACCGGCTAAACTTTTTTGTTCGTATATACATTCCACATAGTCAATCCAAGGAATACGTTTCTGTTAGTATGTACATCCCACACAGTTAATCCAAGAAGTACATTTTCGTTCGTATATACATCCCACACAGTCACTCCAAGAAAAACATTCCCTTCACAGGTACATCACACACAATTTTCCCCATTAAATCATTTGTGATAGCATTGCCATCGCAGACGATATTAACAATTTTATCATTTGCATTATTGAATCCATCACACACGGTGCGTAGAAAAAACTGTGTGGCAAAGACTGTTCATCACACACACTTTTTATGTGGTAAACGTTTGTGCAAGGTAGCCTAACGTAAACAGTTTTCAAGATGATGTCGTGTATGATTGTTCATTGATCCAACACTGAGGTCATCGCCCATGGTGTTTTCTCAATAACCGTTTGCAATAGAAAAACCCAATTATCATGCTAATTGCCCTATTATTAATAATCCATTTATTAATCTAATTGAAATTTCATATTAAGCACACAATATATTACATTTTCATATTAAGAAAGTAGGATTTCATAAATGAAATACATCAGAGTACAACATCATATAGCTTCAGCAGTCAGCTACCCCATTACACAACTCCACCATCACCAAGTTTCACATGCAACATATGTAACCTTTCGAAATTAGCATCATAGACGGTACATAGACAAATGGATCTCATCTGGAAAACTGCTGAAGTGGAAGGCGAATATTGAGCCTTATTGATGTTGAAGGTCTTTGCAACTTTAGGCCAGTGCATGTGGATGATTGACCATCCATCTTTCGTACACTTCAGGAACACTTCCTTATTAAACCGTGGGTGTTGTATGAATACCTTCCTCGCCTCTTGACCATACATGTGCTTTGAGAGGTAATCATCAGTGAACTTCTTTGTGAAGGCCTGAAAACAAGGATATGCAGAAATATCTTCTCTAGATTCGAACGGCGCAAAGGAATTAAAAAGACAGGGTATAACAGTTAGTACCATCTTGTAGTGAACTAATGTCTTGTTCATTGTGCAGAACGGCGCAAAGGAATTAAAAAGACAGGGTATAACAGTTAGTACCATCTTGTAGTGAACTAATGTCTTGTTCATTGTGCAGACAAAGATCTCAGTTTTTTGTTGTTGACTGATATTCATGGACAAATCATTTCCACATATGCAAAAAGGGTTAAAAAGTGGGTCAAAACCTCTGACAGCATGACCTACATGTGCAAGACCAAATTGTTAAAAACCTAATATTTAAAAACAAGAAGTGGAAATGTGTGTTCTTAGCTGCAACAAGCCTAATATTTAAAAACAAGAAAACATAGGCATTCAAACTTGTATTATGCTGGTCTAAGTACACTAGTTATTGGCCCTGTTTGGATCCATGGGTTAGAGTTAGTTTGAGCTAGTTTGGGCTCAAATAGCCCTAAAGTATCGAAACATGAGGGCTAGTTTGAGCTAGTTGCGTCTAACCCACCCAAAACAACTATCCCACCCAATAGGTGCTGATTGGGGCTAGTTCTCATAGTGCATTTATTGTCAATCTAACACTGTCATCCAAACACCTCTTTGGCTAGAGTTAGTTCATGGTTAGTCATTGTTGAGTATCATTGTTATTTAGGAAACGTAGGATAGCGTAGGATTTATTCTACCTTGACTTGTACTCCAAGGTGACCATGTACTCCTATATATATGCCCACGAGGCTCAAGCAATACAATCAACTATTCCACCAATCTCTCTCTCCGTTTTAACTATCATGAGCTAGAAACTAACTCTAACCTCTAGCTAAGTTAGAGTATCCAAACAGTGCCATTGTTAAATCAAATGGAAAGGCATGTTAAATACTCCCTCCTGTCCTTTTTACTTTGCATTTAAGAATTGTCTATAGTCAAACTTCATAAAGTTTGACCTTATTTGTATGAAAAAAATATCAACATCTACCATGCTAAAGTTATACGATATGAAAATTTAAGTCATGAAACATGTATTGATATTGATTTCATATTGTGAATGTTGGTATTTTTTTATAAAGTTGGTCAAACTTTACGAGGCTTGACTTTAGAAAAATCTTGTATGCGAACTTAAAATATTCGGAGGGAGTACAACATGCTTAACAACAACCAAATATAGTCATTCACAGAGCTATTGTTAAAATTGGTATTGATGAAATTGAACTGCATAGTTCATACTAGAACATATAGAACATCACACTGTTAATAGCTGAAATAAACTAGGCATACTACGAACAACCAAAGATGGCAATTGAAACTGGACATATGCTAACTACAAACAAGCAAACAACCAAAAACCGTAGGAATAAGCAAGGCGTAAGACTACCGACAATGGGAGTAACATAGGTGGTAACATCACACATATTTAGACAAAATAAATGATGTGGCAAGTAATTAATGAAGAAAGAGAGTGATGTGGTAACATAGCTATTACTAGTAGTATGAGTAACATCACACACACTGGTACGCATCGGTGCTATACAAATGGTTTTTAACCCCTTTCCGCAACGGCATTTGGAACGGTCGCCAAGTGAGTGTGGGCAATAGGGGGGTCCTTCCCACACAAACCAGAAATTGTCGAGGATAGGCCCTCCTGGGACATTGTGACGCCCCCGATTCAATCGTGCACTAATCATACACGCAAGCGTGTATGATCAAGATTAGGGACTCACGAAAAGATATCACAACACAACTCTACAAATAAAATAAGTCATACAAGCATCATAATACAAGCCACGGGCCTCGAGGGCTCGAATACAAGAGCTTGATCATAGACGAGTCAGCGGAAGCAACAATACCCGAGTACAGACATAAGTTAAACAAGTTTTCCTTAAGAAGGCTAGCACAAACTGGGATACAGATTGAAAGAGGCGCATGCCTCCTGCCTGGGATCCTCCTAAAGTACTCCTGGTCATCGTCATCGGCCTGCACGTAGTAGTAGGCACCTCTAGTGTAGTAGGAGTCGTTGTCGACGGTGCCGTCTGGCTCCTGGACTCCATCGTCTGGTCGCAACAATCGAATATAGAAAGGGGGAAAAGTGGCGAGCAAAGCAACCGTGAGTACTCATCCAAAGTACTCGCAAGCAAGGAGCTACACTACATGTGCATTGGTATCAATGAATGCGGGTAGTATATGTGGACTGAACTGCAGAATGCGGAAATAAGAGGGGGATAGCTAGTCCTGTCGAAGACTACGCTTCTGGCCGCCTCCATCTTGCAACATGTAGAAGATAGTAGATGGTAAGTTCACCAAGTATCATCGCATAGCATAATCCTACCCGGTGATCCTCCCCTCGTCGCCCTGTGAGAGAGCGATCACCGGTTGTATCTGGCACTTGGAAGGGTGTATTTTATTAAGTATCTGGTTCTAGTTGTCATAAGTTCAAGGTACAACTCCGAGTCGTCCTTTTATTGAGGGACACGACTATTCGAATAGATCAACTTCCCTTCAGGGGTGCACCACATTTCCCAACACGCTCGATCCCCTTTGTCCGGACACACTTTTCTGGGTCATGCTCAGCCTCGGAAGATCAACACGTCGCAACTCCACCTAGCAACAACAGAGAGGTCAGCACGCCGGTCTAAATCCTATGGCGCAGGGGTCTGGGCCCATCGCCCATTGCACACCTGCACGTTGCGTACGCGGCCGGTGAGCAGACCTAGCAACCTCCATTACAAAGGAAGTTGCGCTACGCGGTGCAACCCGGCGCGCGCCGCTTAGTCGCTGACGTCACGAAGGCTACGGCTGATACCATGACGTCGAGTGCCCATAACTGTTCCCGCATAGTTGGTTAGTGCGTACAGGCCAGTGGCCAGACTCAGATCAAATACCAAGATCTCGTTAAGCGTGTTATTTTGAAGTAACCGCGGACGCCGACCAGGGCCAAGCCAACCTCTCTCCTAGGTGGTCCTAACCCGCCCTGTCGCTCCGCCACAAAGTAACAGTCGGGGGCCGTCGGGAACCCAGGCCCACCACTACCTGGGTGGAACCAGCTGCCCCTTCAGGCCCCAACATCGGTATCACTTGCGGGTACTCTACGAGCCGACCCGACTTTAGTCACAACATGTATTATGTGTAATATGTATAGTATATACCCGTGATCAACACCCGACGTGATCACGGCCCGATAGTATAGCATGGCAGACTGAGAAGAATGTAGGGCCACTGATAATAAACTAGCATCATATACTAAGCATTTAGGATTGCAGGTAAGGTATGAACAGCTGTAGCAACAATGACAGGCTATGCATTAAAATAGGATTAACGAAAAGAAGTAACATGCTACACTACTCTAATGCAAGAAGTAGAGAGAGAATAGGCGATATCTAGTGATCAAGGGGTGGGGGGCTTGCCTGGTTGCTATGGCAAGTAGGGGTCGTAAACATCGTAGTCGACCGGGGCACCAGCAACGGCGTCAGTCTCGTAGTCTACCGGAGAGAAGAGGGGAAGAAACAACGAATACAATGCAAACAGATGCATATCGATGCATCACATGACAAGTAGCGGTGCTAGGTGTGCCCTAACGCAGTAGGAGGTGATATCGGCGAAGGGGGCAACAACCGGGAAAATATCCCCGGCGTTTCATGTTTTCGGACAGTTGAACCGGTGGGGGAAAGTTGCATGTTTGATATGCTAGGGATGCGTGGAGGACGAACGGGCCACGTATTCGGATTCATCTCGTCCTTCTGAGAAACTTTCATGTACAAAGTATTTTCATTCGAGTTACGAATTGTTTTATATGATTTTCTAAAGTTTAATTGATTTTCTGAATTTATTTACTTATTTAAATCCAACATTATCCAGAACAGTGAATGATGACGCAAGCATGACATCAGAGTGATGTCAGCAGGTCAACTCCTCGGTTGACCAGTCAAACCAGACAGGTGGGTCCAGTGGGACCCATATGTCATTGTCAGGGGCACTAACAGGGGGTTTGGACTAACTAAATGGGTTAATTAGTGGGTGGGACCCAGTAGTCAGTGAGAGATTAAGGTTTTAATTAACCAATTTAATTAATTAGTAATTTATCTATTTATTTATATGCGTTTATGGCGCGGGCTCCGCATGTCAGTGCCACTGGGCTGCCCAGTCAGCAGTTGACTGGTCAACCTAGTCAATTGGGCTACCAGGGCCCACTGGCCAGCGTCTCATGGGTGGGGCCCGCCTAGCCACGTCGGCGGACGGCGCCGGAGCGACGCCGGCGAGTCAAAACGCGGCGGTGCGGCTCAGGAGTGGTCGGAAAACACCTACAGGGCACCGTTTTGATCGCGGCCGGGCGCGTTATGAAAGTGCAACTATCCCTAGGTGGTTTTGGTAATTCCTAACAACATATAGCTCATTGACCTAATGCTATTTCAAGATTAATATTTCATGAAAGCTCAATGATTTGCATGGCATGGATGAGAAGTGGACCCCTCAAAATGCTAAGGACAAAAGGATTGGCTCAAGCTCAAAGCTCAAGACTCTACATTTTCTATTTTAGTGATCCAAGATCACATTTAGTCTATAGGAAAAGCCAATACTATCAAGGAGGGATGAGGTGTTGCTTAATGAGGCTCTTGCTCTAAATGCTTAGTGATATGCTCCAAAGTCCTCAACTACTTTCTCACATCCACGTATGACCTAAACAAAAAGTCAAACTCGGCCCCATCGATTCTTTCTATCTGGCGCCACCGAGTTCAGATGTCATAGCCACTGCCACAAACCCTAGGCAAATTGGTCTCACCGATAAGGATCTCGGTATCACCGAGATGGGATTGTAATCTCTCCATTTCCCTTCGTAACGTTTTGGTCCCACCGAGATGAGCGATCGGTCCCACCGAGATTGCAATGTAAACTCTCTATTTCCCTTTTGTAACATTTCGGTCTCACCGAAATGAGCGCATCGGTCCCACCAAGTTTACCTGACCAACTCTCTGGTTAGCATATTACCAAAGTCGGTCTCACCGAGTTTGTGTAATCGGTCTCACCGAGATTACGTTATTCCCTAACCCTAACCATATTGGTCCTACCGAGTTGCATGTCGGTCCCACCGAAAATCCTAACGGTCACTAGATTTGTTGAATCGGTCCGACCGAGTTTATTAATTCGGTCCCACCGAGATTGGCAATTTGTGTGTAACGGTTAGATTTTGTGTGGAGGCTATATATACCCTCGACCTCCTCTTCATTCGTGGAGAGAGCCATCATAACGAACCTACACTTCCAACTTACTTTTTCTGAGAGAGAACCACCTACACTTGTGTTGAGGCCAAGATATTCCATTCCTAGCATATGAATCTTGATCTCTAGCCTTCCCCAAGTTGCTTTCCACTCAAATCTTCTTTCTACCAAATCCAGTCCTATGAGAGAGAGAGAGAGTTGAGTGTTGGGGAGATATCATTTGAAGCACAAGAGCTAGGAGTTCATCATCAACACACCATTTGTTGCTTCTTGGAGAGTGGTGTCTCCTAGATTGTCTAGGTGTCACTTGGGAGCCTCCGACAAGATTGTGGAGTTGAACCAAGGAGTTTGTAAGGGCAAGGAGATTGCCTTCTTCGTGAAGATCTACCGCTAGTGAGGCAAGTACTTCGTGGGCGACGACCATGGTGGGATAGACAAGGTTGCTTCTTCGTGGACCCTTCGTGGGTGGAGCCCTCCGTGGAGTCGCGCAACCATTACCTTTCATGGGTTGAAGTCTCCATCAACGTGGATGTACGATAGCACCACCTATCAGAACAACGACAAAAACATCCGTGTCTCCTATTGCATTTGAATCCTCCAAACCCTTACTTTCACAATCTTGGAAGTTGCATGCTTTACTTTCCGCTACTCATATACTCTTTGCATGCTTGCTTGAATTGTGTTAAGATTGCTTGACTTGTCTAAAGTTGCTAAAATCTGCCAAGAACTAAAATTGGGAAAAGGATAAGTTTTATTTGGTCAAGTAGTCTAATCACCCCCTCTAGACATACTTTCGATCCTACAAGTGGTATCAGAGCCTTGGTCTCCATTTGCTTTGATTTCCATAGCTTTTGGTAGTCATAGCCTTGGTTTCACAACCTAGGAGAGTATGGCGTCTAGCGAGGGAAATTACCACCGTATATGTCCTTACTTTGATGGTACTAATGTTGCTAGTTGGAAGCATAAGATGAAAATGCATATTCTTGGACATAACCCCGTCGTATGGGCTATTGTGTGTATTGGCTTGCAAGGTGAATTCTTCGATGGGAGAGAATCGAACCATGAAGCTACCGCGGAAGAGATGAAGATGCTGCAATACAATGCTCAAGCTTGTGATATCCTCTTCAACGGAATGTGCCCCGAAGAATTCAACAAAATCAGCCGTCTTGAGAATGCAAAGGAAATTTGGGATACTTTGATTGATATGCATGAAGGTACCGACTCCGTCAAGGAATCCAAGTTTGATGTGATTCAAGGTCAGCTTGACAAGTTCAAAATGAAGGATGGTGAAGGTGTCACTGAAATGTACTCTAGGCTTTCTCTTACCACAAATGAGATCGCCGGCTTAGGAAGTGAAGAGATGACCGACAAATTCATCATCAAGAAGATCCTAAGAGCTTTGGATGGAAAATATGATACCGTATGCACATTGATCCAAATGATGCCCAATTACAAAGATCTCAAGCCAACAGAAGTCATTGGAAGAATTGTTGCTCATGAGATGTCACTCAAGGATAACGAGGAGCTCCATAACAAGTCAAGTGGTGCTTACAAAGCCTCATGTGAAGCTCCCACATCATCAAGTGATAAACAAACCTTGAATGAAGAATTGAGCCTAATGGTGAAGAACTTCAATAAGTTCTACAAGAGTAGAAGCAAAGAGAGAAGTTCCAAGTCAAGGTCCTACAATGACAAAAGATCTTCTAGTCGAGAGCGAAATTGCTACATTTGTGGAAGACCCGGGCACTATTCCAATGAGTGTACGACACCCTACAAGAGCAGATAAGATTATCAAAAAATAAGAAGTAGAAGAGAAGAATCACCATTAAGAGATAGAAGGAGTAGAGATGATCGTTATGAACGAAGAACATCCCGGAGAAGCAAGGATTCGGAAAGGAAGGACAAGTCATCAAGGAGCTACACAAAACGAAGACATCAAGCTCATGCTGGTGAATGGGTATCCGGCTCCGACTCCGACAATCACTCCGAGAGAAGCTATCACTCTGACTCCGAATATACTCAAGATGAAGGTGTTGCCGGTCTAGCACTTGTGTCAACCAACTCCTACGACATATTTGATTCACCAAATGAAGGACTTGGAAGATGCTTCATGGCTAAAGGCCCAAAGGTATCACACCCCGAGTATGTTGATTTCAATAGTGATGAAGACGACTTGTGAGGTGATCTTGATTTACAATAGCAATAGCATAAGTTCTTAAAGGCAATCAATGATGATCTACGCAAGAAAAGTTCTTCTTACATTGCCAAGCGTTTACTCTTATCCACTTACATGCCTCAAGTCATGTCTAGTAACAAGAACAAGAAAGATTCTTCCTCTAGTAGTAACAATAATCATGCTAAATCCAATGTTGTTGCTTCTATTAGTTCTCTTGATTCCACTAATGATTCTCTTAGCCAAGTTACACTTGAGCAAGAAAATAGCTTATTGAAGGGAATTATAGAGAAAGGTGTTTACAAGAGCCTTGCGGAGTAAGCAATTCGAGGAAATTGTACGCAAGCAAGGAAGGCACCGGAAGAATCAAGGTGTTGGTTTTGAACGAAAGTTCAATGCCAATGGAGTTGAGTGGGAAGAAGATCAATACCCCAAGACGAAGTTTGTTCCTCAACAAAGAAGTATGATCCTACTTCCTTCAAAGGGACACAAGCTCAAGATGATCTTCCACCACAAGACCAGAGCAAAAAGGCAAGGATAAGCTTCAAGAGGAAATTGATGCATTTGAAGAAGCACCCAAGGCCTTGGTCAAGTGGGTTCCCAAGACTACATCAAGTTCTACTTCATCAAGTACGACTACAACTCCAAGGATTCCCATCAAGATGATGTGGATCCCGAAGAAGAAGAACTAGAGAGTTCTTGAGGGTGACTCGCCAACATACTTCACTCTTATCACTTGTTGGTAAGACAGGAAAGGTAACCTAATGCTTTCATAGACATCATCTTGTGTGTGCATCACTCTATGTCTATGGATATCCTTGTTTGTTCCTTGTGGGACTAACCCGTGTAGGTATTGAAAGTGCAACTCACTCCAAAGGATTGCTCCAAATGATCTACATCAACATTGAGCATCCACATCTTCAACACCTACATGAAGTCATCATCGACAAAACCCAAGGTTAGTTCATCCCTCTTAGGGGGGATCTCACATCTAGGGGGAGCTTTACTCTAAGAATTGAGCTAAAGCAACTCTAATGGTGTGAACAACAACAATGCTTTATGTAAAAGTGGTAACCCCACTTGTGCTTAAACGATGAGTATGACCTATGATCAAATGTTCTCATTTGACTCCTAAGTCAATATACTCATATATAGATGACCTAGTCATCGCCAATTGCTTGATAGATGCTAGAATTGGTTGTGCATGCTTTGCCACATATTTCATTTGCCATTTTATTGTGTGAGCATGTTGGTTGCATAATTTACTCATTCGAGGACATCCACTTGTTGTTTTGATTGTTTGGTTCCTTTTCTTTTGCCAAGTGGATGGACAAGAATGCCTAAGAACCTTCTCTAGCTATCTATGCTTTTCTCGTCTCAAACTCTATTCATGCTACATCACAAAGTTTGATCAAGTCAGATTCGAACCACTCTGTGTGAGGAGCACTCGGAGTCCCCGATTCGTCATAGACTTAAACTTCCAAAACTTCTTTGTGTTTCGGTCTGACCGATTCATCCATTTCGGTCATACCGAGATCACTAAGTCGATCTAGGTTTTCAATCTCGGTGCAACCGATTTGAACTTTTCGGTCACACCGAGTTGCAGTAACTGCTATCTATGCTTTTCTTGTCTCAAACTCCATTCATGCTACATCACAAAGTTTGATCAAGTCAGATTCGAACCACTCTGTGTGAGGAGCACTCGGAGTCCCCGATTCGTCATAGACTTAAACTTCCAAAACTTCTTTGTGTGTTTCGGTCTGACCGATTCATCCATTTCGGTCATACCGAGATCACTAAGTCGATCTAGGTTTTGAATCTCGGTGCAACCAATTTGAACTTTTCGGTCACACCAAGTTGCAGTAACTACTTGCAGTTATGCATCTCGGTGCCATTGAGTTGTTCCACTCGGTCACACCGACAGGGTCAGGCTATATATATCCCCGGGCCAAAATTTGGAAAATTCTCCAAACCCCCTTGCTCGCGCTCAGCCTGCTCTGCCTCCCTGGGTCTCCGGATTGTCCTCCTCATCGCCAGCTGCCTCCCACCGCTGTTCTCCGCCGCCGTCAACGGAAATCGTCTCCGCCGTTGCCGTCGTAGCAGGTCCATCGCTGCACTTAGGGTATGGACTTGATCCTTGTGCTAATCTCACTCCGATTCCTAGCACATTGCTTTGCCATGTATCTTGCCACGATTGAGATCACTCTATCAAGCGAAATCACTCCGTAGTTTAGTTGTGGATTGAAAATTAAGGGTTAGGTTTTCAACAAAATCATCTCGGACCAACCGAGTTGTTGAAATCGGTTCCACCGATTTGGCTAAGGCCATTGCACATGTGATTCTTGGTCTGACCCAGAATTGCAAATTGGTGTGACCGAGTTCAATTCTTTGTGAAACCCTAGCAGTCTCGGTGCTTGTCGGTGTCAAAACCGGCGGATCTCGGGTAGGGGGTCCCGAACTGTGCGTATAAGGCGGATGATAATAGGAGGCAAGGGACACGATGTTTTACCCAGGTTCGGGCCCTCTTGATGGAGGTAAAACCCAACGTCCTGCTCGATTAATATTGATGTTATGGGTAGTACAAGAGTAGATCTACCACGAGATCAAGGAGGCTAAACCCTAGAAGCTAGCCTATGGTATGGTTGTTGTTCTCCCTACGGACTAAAACCCTCCGGTTTATATAGACACCGGAGGGGCTAGGGTTACACAGAGTCAGTTACAATGGTAGGAGATCTACATATCCGTATCGCCAAGCTTGCCTTCCACGCCAAGGAAAGCCCCTTCCGGACACGGGACGAAGTCTTCAATCTTGTATCTTCATAGTCCAAGAGTCCGGCCGAAGGTATAGTCCGGCTATCCGGACACCCCCTAATCCAGGACTCCCTCAGTAGCCCCCGAACCAGGCTTCAATGACGACGAGTCCGGTGCGCAGATTGTCTTCGGCATTGCAAGGCGGGTTCTCCTCCAAATTCTGTGTACCTGTTGAATAATGTCCAATTTCTTGTAAATCTAGCGCTCCTTGGCTTCTACGCCCAATAATTGCCGTCTTCCACGTGTCAAACGAATACGAAAAGTCAGGGTGTTTTTACATTTACACCCCTAGTCGCATGAATGAGCCGCCTATTTGAGGGGACGAGGATTTAGATCCAAACCACACCTTCTCCCCTCCGCGAGTATTCATCAGAGCGTATCCGACCAAGGTCCATTCTATCATGGCCGGCCGCCGCAGCTCCTCCTCTCGCCCTTCCAGCCCTCAGCCTGGAGATTGGGAGAGATGCTCCACCCCGCACAGTGAGCTAGTGACGCTCCAGACCAAGGGATTTCTCCCCCCGGCCTATATAGTCCCGGTTCGAGCCGGACTTGCCACCAATAATGGCGGAGAGCAAGCAGAGAGCGCCCCCAATCCCTCCAAAGGAGAGCGGATATGCCTTGTCCCTTACTTAATAGAGGGCTCGGATTTCCAATTCATCCGTTTCTCCGGGGGCTCCTGGAGTTCTATGGCCTCCAGCTGCACAACCTCACGCCTACCTCCATATTGCATATCGCGGGCTTCGTAGCCCTTTGCGAGCTGTTTTTGGGCTGCGAGGCTCATTCCGCGCTGTGGAAAAGGCTATTCTGCCTTGTGCCCCGTTCTCAGAAGGGGTCAATATATCAAGTGGGCGGAGCCGAAGTGTGGCGCATTGCCAGGACCGGATATCTGTCCGGAACCCCAAAGAAGGCGTCCGAGGACTGGCCTTCAGAATGGTTTTATATAGAGGACGTCCCGCTGCCGGATCCTGTCCGGATCGGCCTCCCTGAGTTCGACAGTGCTCCCCTAAAGAAGCGCCTAAGCTGGCGTCCACGGAGCCCTCAAAGGGAAATTGACAAGGACGTTCTTTACCTGATGGGCCGGATAAGATTGTTAGCTCATTCCGGACTGACCATGATCGGGGTCATGGCCGCATGCATCATGCGAGGGGTGCAGCCGCTTCAGTATAGAGGCCACCCCATGTGGGACTTCAACGTGGAGGACGCCACCACCCGCCATGGCCGTAAGGGGCCATATTCGGCTGCCGCTCTAATAAAGATCTTGTCCGCTTTGTACAAGGGAGAAGAGGAGGAATTTCTCCGCGTCAACCCACATGGTGGATTTTCTATGTACAATCCCCCAAGTTGGGTAAGTGGACACTTTTACTTGCCCATCCGTTTTATATTCCCATCGTTAAATATTCAGTCTAACGACTTCAACGCAGGAACTGCGCCAGGCTGTTAAAGAAATAAACAGCCCTCCTCCACAACCCGAGGATCCGGGACGGTCCCTCGACCCGGCCTCTCAAGAGGATCCGGACTTATCTGTGGAGCTGATTGATGGGGTGTTTCATCAATTGAGCAAGGACAACGCCTTGGTGGCCATTACGGCCGATTACCCAGGGCTACTCCCAGCCTCACTGGTAACTGAGACCGAAGTCCCAACACTTTGAAAGGGGATCTATCCTCGCGTGTTTTCGATTGCCGTATGACAACCGTGTTTTGCAGGGGAGGTCCTTGAGACGGGAGGCCGAGCCTGCGGCGACTAGCCAACGAGGGGCGGCAAGGCCCCGTGGGCTGAAAAGAAGTGCGGTCCGGACTGAGACGCTGGCGCAAAGGTATAGCGCGCCATCTTATTCCCAGGTGTTATTCCTTCAAGGCATATTAACGCTCGTGCTCTCTTCAGGACGAAGAGACCTCGCCGGACTATATCCGGAGAGGTTGCCAATCGCGCCTCCACCAGCTAGGCTCCAAAGCCTGGTCCGGAAGTGGAGGCGAACACAAGGTGCGCACCGGACACTCCTCCGACAGAGGATGCGGACAGGCTGGCTGCCACCAATTCCGAGGTGGAGAGTGCCATGAACCACAGGCGTCGCTGGATAGTTCTTCGCGACACTTGTTTCTCCAAAGAGGATTTGGATGCCTTCAATTCGGGAGATGCATACCTCCGTGCCGCTCAAAATGGTCTAGCTAGAGCCATGGAGCAATATGTAAAAGACATACGGGTAAGAAAATTTTGGTAATTATATATATACCAGTAGCCCCCGAGACTTGAAACAGTTAGAATAACTGATTTAAGGATCATGTGTTATGTAGGTTCTTACACAAAAGAATACCCTACTGTCCCAGGAGCTGGAAGAGTGCAAAGCCCAACTTGAGGCCGCACTAGCCGCAGCAGGGGAGCCCAAGGAGACCCCCTCTGGTAGTATACGCTTCGAAAGATAAGTATTTTGCGAAGTGCGGCATGGGTGCAAATCTGACAAATGAAATTACAGATGGCGCCGGATTAAATCTGGAAGAGCAACAACTCCTACGCCAGCTAAAGGCTGGTGAGAGCATGCTAACAAAGGTGAGACGGGAGAAGAATGATCTCCAAGATGCCAACACCAAGCTGGGCGTTGAACTGAAGGATGTTCGTGCCCAGCTGTTGGACTCTGTTAAGGAGAATCAACGACTTCGACGCGGCATATTTAGTAAGTTCTTAAACGAACTTTGAAAAAAGAGTTCGGAGAGGAAGTCGACTAACAGAGTAATGTCTGTAGGTATGCTAACAGGTTGTCCTGTAGAGGAAATGCCCGGTTCTACGGGTGACCTTCTTCCCGAGCTCTCACAACTGCACGAGCGAGTTTGGCAGGTGATGCAAGGCATCGCCCAGGCCTTGTGGCCATCCATCTCCATGCCCGAAGGCCTTGGAGAGCTTGTAGAGAAGCTGAAGGGAGCGTGGCGGCGCTTCCGATTGTGGAAGATGTCGGACTACCGTCAAGGCGCCAGGGAGGCCTGGGCCATGGTGAAGACGCGGTACACGAAGGCTGACCCAAACCACATGGCCGAGGTCTGACCCGTGGGGCCCGATGGGAAGGAGATCCCTGTGAGCTTAGTATACGGCCAAGTAGAATTGGCCGCAAAGTATTCCCAACAGGACTGCAAACTAGACAGCCTGTTAGATGGTATTGAAGAGGAATACAATTAGTCAGATTGACTATGTAATTTTAATTGACATGTGTAATGCCTTCTAGCCGGATTGTAGATTGTTTGTCATGGCTGACCTTTTTGCTTCAACCTCGGGACCTGATGGTCCAGAGTGTGTCCGAATACCCTCGCGGTTATATAAGAACCGGGGTATGCATGGAGACCAGGCGTAGGGGTCATTAGTGCTTGAACAGACAAGTGCCCAACTAGTTATGTTATATTACATGGTTAGTAAGAAACATCTTCCAGGGAGAATAGTTCCGTTAGGGGTTCCTTTCCCTGGGAGGCATGCCCTAAGGTGCATGTCCACTCTGCGAAAATAGACGCAGGAAAAACATCTGGGGGCGTATAGATAAATAGGTGAAAAAAGATCATCTTTAGTTCACCGACCGAATATTCCCTTAAGAACGCTAGCGTTCGGCTTCACCCAGTCTGAGGTACACATCCGGCTGACCCGACAGTAACAATCGCAGAGGTGCTCCCTTTACCACCTAGCCGAACAATCGGGAACGTAGGGGTAAGCACAGGAGCCAGGCAACCCAGCTTGGCCAAAACTTAAGTCATATCGATGCATATAATGGTGAATAAAAGGTACATGCGGAAGTGTGACACATGTGTTGGGCATGAAGCCCGTATAATAAGCTTCTATTTAAAGAAGCCCCCAGGTTTAATGAGCGTGGATAGCGCCTCACTTTATGAGCCTTTAAAGGCTATAAGAGAGAGGGAGGGGAGAAGGAGAGAAATGTAAGACGGAAAGTATATGAAAAATGGACAGAGGAAGGAGACGAACACAGAGTCCGACGCTAGGCATAGAATCTTCGGAGACGGGCTGCGTTCCATGGGTTCGGCTCGAGTTGGTTATCCGATGCATCTCGCAGGCGGTACGCTCCACCAGTGAGGACTTGGTCAATTATGAAGGGACCTTCCCACTTGGGCTTGAGTTTGTCCTTTTTCTTGTCCGGCAGGCGTAGAACTAATTCACCAACATTGTAATTTTTGGCCCGTACTTCTCTGCTTTGGTATCTTCGAGCCTGCTATTGATAGAATGCAGAACGGGCTTTTGCCACGTCATGCTCTTCCTCCAAGGCGTCCAAACTGTCCTGCCGATCGAGCTCGGCTTCTCTTTCTTCGTACATGCGCACTCGAGGTGAGTCATGAATTATGTCGCAGGGCAAAACTGCCTCTGCGCCGTACACCATGAAGAATGGTGTGTATCCGGTGGTGCGATTCGGCATGGTCCGCAGCCCCCAGAGTACGGAGTCGAGCTCCTCTACCCAGTGCGTGTTAGATTCCTTAAGGGACCGCACTAATCTGGGTTTGATGCCGCTCATGATAAGACCATTTGCACGTTCGACCTGGCCGTTAGTTTGTGGGTGATAGACGGAAGCATAATCGAGCTTGATGCCCATGTTTTTGCATAGAGTTTTACCTCGTCAGCCATAAAGTTCGTGCCGTTATCAGTGATGATGCTGTGGGGGACGCCGTAACGGTGTACAACCCCGGATATAAAGTCTATCACCGGTCCAGATTCGGCCGTCTTAACAGGCTTGGCTTCTATCCATTTGGTGAACTTATCCACCATAACCAATAAGTATTTTTTCTTGTGGGTTCCGCCTTTAAGGGGTCCAACCATGTCAAGCCCCCAGACCGCGAAGGGCCAAGTGATGGGGATAGTTTGGAGGGCGGTGGGTGGCATATGGCTTTGGTTTGCAAAAAGCTGGCAACCGACGCATCATTGCACTAAGTCCTGGGCGTCTGCCCGGGCCGTCGTCTAATAAAAGCCTGTACGGAAGGCCTTCCTTACAAGGGACCGAGCTGCAGCGTGATGACCGCCGAGTCCGGCATGAATTTCAGCCAGGAGGTTCCGCCCTTCCTCTTCGGAGATGCACCTTTGAAGGACTCAGGTAGTGCTTTTCTTATAAAGGTCTCCCTCATGGGCTTTATAGGCTTTAGATCGCCGCACTATGCAGCGTGCCTCATTTTGGTCCTCGGGGAGTTCTTGCCTAGTAAGGTAGGCGAGGAATGGTTCTGTCCACGAGGCGATGACGGCCATTATTATGTGGGATGAAGGTGTTATTTCATTGGCAGAGCCTCCAATTATGTCAGAGTGTTCGGTGTCGGGCAGTGCGGTTGGGTCTGGGCTGTTATTGTCGGGTTCCCCTTCCCATACTACGGATGGCTTGAACAGCCTTTCCAAGAAGATGTTGGGGGCGAACTACATCGTTTTGCGCCGATGCATGCCAAAACATCTGCCGCCTGATTATTTTACCGGGCTATATGGTGAAATTCGAGCCCTTCGAACCGAGCTGACATTTTTAGGACAGCATTGCGATAAGCTTCCATTTTTGGATCCTTGGCATCAAAGTCTCCATTTAGTTGGGATATTGCGAGGTTCGAGTCCCCGCGCACCTCTAGGCGTTGAATGCCCATGGATACTGCCATCCGGAGACCATGTAAAAGGGCCTCATATTCGGCTGCATTGTTGGAGTCTGTGTACATTATCTGGAGTACATATTGAACTGTGTCTCCTGTGGGGGACGTCTGAAAGATCGTGGATGTCGCCTAGAGGGGGGGTGAATAGGCGTTTTAAAATAATTACGATTTAGGCTTGAACAAATGCGGAATAAACCTAGCGGTTAATTTGTCAAGCACAAAACCTAAAACAACTAGGCTCACCTATGTGCACCAACAACTTATGCTAAGCAAGATAAGCAACTATGTGATAGCAAGATATATGACAAGAAACAATATGGCTATCACAAAGTAAAGTGCATAAGTAAAGAGCTCGGGTAAGAGATAACTGAGGCACACGGAGACGATGATGTATCCCGAAGTTCACACCCTTGCGGATGCTAATCTCCGTTTGGAGCGGTGTGGAGGCACAATGCTCCCCAAGAAGCCACTAGGGCCACCGTAATCTCCTCACGCCCTCGCACAATGCAAGATGCCGTGATTCCACTAAGGGACCCTTGAGGGCGGTCACCGAACCCGTACAAATGGCAACCCTTTGGGGCGGTCACCGAACCCGTACACTTTGGCAACCCTTGGGGGCGGTCACCAGTACCCGTCAAATTGCTCGGGGCGATCTCCACAACCTAATTGGAGACCCCGACACTTGCCCAGAGCTTTACACCACAATGATTGAGCTCCTAACAACACCAACCGTCTAGGGCGCCAAGGCACCCAAGAGGAACAAGCTCTAGGGTGCCCAAACACCCAAGAGTAATAAGCTTCTCAAACTTCACTTCCACGTATCACCGTGGAGAACTCAAACCGATGCACCAAATGCAATGGCAAGGGCACACGGAGTGCCCAAGTCCTTCTCTCTCAAATTCCACCGGAGCAACTAATGCTAGGGAGGAAAATGAGAGGAAGAACAAGAAGGAGAACACCAAGAACTCCAAGATCTAGATCCAAGGGGTTCCCCTCACATAGAGGAGAAAGTGATTGGTGGAAATGTGGATCTAGATCTCCTCTCTCTTTTCCCTCAAAAACTAGCAAGAATCCATGGAGGGAATGAGAGTTAGCAAGCTCAAAGAAGGTCAACAAAGGGGGAAGAACATGAGCTCAAAGGGTTAGGTTCAATGGGGAAGAAGACCCCCTTTTATAGGAGGGGGAAAATCCAATCGTTATGTGCTCAGCCCGCACACGAGCGGTACTACCGCTCCTGGTCCCGGTACAACCGGGACTCACAGTATACGTGCAGAACCCTACCAGGCAGTACAACCGGGCGACCAGGCGGTAGTACCAGTGAGAAGAACAACCGGACCAACCGCCCAGCCATCGCTCAACCACCGCATAGGAACAGAAGGGAGTCACCCCTGAGTGCGGTAGTCGAGCGGTACCGGGCTGGTGCAACCGCATGGCCTTGAGCGCTCGGGCGGCTAAGTCCTGAGCGGTCGAACCGCTCCGGACACCGGTGGTACCGGTACGACCGGACCAACCGGGCCACCACCACACGAGTACCGCATCAAAACAGAGGCCTGACCGGTACTTGGGCGGTGCCTGGCCGGAACAACCGCCCAAGTCTTTGCTGAGCAAGTTGGCGGTACCACCGCCCGGAAGCAGCGGTACAACGGCTGAGAGCTCCAAGCGGTACTACCGCTGGGGCACGCGGTACTACCGCTGGGACCAGACAAAAACCACTCTCAAGAAAACCAGAAATGCCATAACTTCTGCATATGAGCTCCAAATTGAGCAAACTCAAGCTTGTTGGAAACAAGACGACGAGTAGCATCAAAATAGCAACCTCCAACCGAGAAGAACCGGCAAAACCTCCAACATCGAAAACATCATAGAAGATGCATGTGAACTCTGTTTTCGATGAACTCGAGCTTGTCATCAAGATGACCATAAGCTCTAAGACTCACAAAGAGAACCAAACAAGAACCAAGAAAGATGATGCAAGGATGCAATGGTTTGAGCTCTCTACGAACGATACGATCAAGCTACTCATCGAGAGCCCCCCTTGATAGTACGGCAATCGATCCTATAACCCGGTCTCCCAACTACCATCATGAGACCGGTAAAACAGAAAACCTATCAAGGGCAAACCTTTGCCTTGCACATGGTCCACTTGAGCTAGATGATGACAATCTTGACTCCCTCAAGTTGGACCACCTTTCTTGATTGTGTTGACTTGATGAAGACTAGTTGATTGCTCCCCCATACTCCACTATGGGTGAGCCACTCTTCCGCACATCTTCACAAGTCCATTATCACCACAAAGGACGGCAAGCTTCAAGCATTTGATCTCTTCGTGATGCTCCACTTGAACTTGCACACCGCAGCCTAACCCCACAAAGAACTCTCACGAAGACCATGGGTTAGTACACAAAGCGTAATTGACAATTCTTACCATACCATGGGATCACTTGATCCCTCTCAGTACATCTTCTGTGCTTTGTGAGTTGATCAACTTGATTCACTCTTGACTTAGTATTGATCATCCTTGAACCTTTCCAATTCTCTTCATTTGAATGATGTCTTGAAGGTAGACATGAATGATCACACAATCTTCTTCTTCAAGACATGCTTGCAATAAGCTGAACTCTCACATGACCAATCTTTGGATAATTCCTTGAATAACACCTTGGTCGACACAAACTCTCCTTGAAACCAACACATGTACTCCAAGAAAAGCCTATGGACAAAACCTTCAAATATAACTCAAGGCAACCATTAGTCCATAGAGATTGTCATCAATTACCAAAACCAAACATGGGGGCACCGCATGTTCTTTCAACATCAAAACGACGCCAGCCCCTAGACCGGCCAACATTTTGGAGCCGTCGAAGTGCATGACCCAGTTTGAATATGTGCCATACTCTTTAGGGAGTTCAGCCTCTGTCCATTGTGCGACAAAGTCGGCCAAAACTTGCGACTTGATAGCTCGCCGTGGCTTGTAAGTTATGTCGGACGGGAGGAGCTCAATGGCCCATTTTGCAATCCGGCCCGTCGCATCACGGTTGTTTATAATATCGTTAAGTGGCACGTCCGAGGCTACTGTTATTGAACACTCTTGAAAGTAGTGTCGCAGCTTCTAGGATGCCATAAATACCGCGTATGCAATCTTTTGATAATGCAGGTACCGTGAATTGCATGGAGTAAGGACAGTGGACACATAGTAGACCGGCTTTTGAAGGGGGAATTTGTGTCCGTCCGTTTCTCGTTCGACAACGAGCATTGCGCTTACGACCTGATGGGTTGCTGCAATGTATAATAGCATTGGTTCGCCAATGTTTGGTGCGGCCAGGACTGGGTTTGTTGCCAAGATGGCTTTTATTTCGTCGAGTCTGGCCGTGGCTGCATCCGTCCACTCGAAGTGTTCGGTGTGCCAAAGGCGGCGGTAAAGGGGTAGGGCCTTTTCTCCCAAGCGGGAGATAAAGCGGCTGAGAGCCGCCACGCATCCGGTTAATTTTTGTATTTGTTTGAGGTCCTTCGGGATATCCAATTGTGATAGAGCTCGGATCTTGGCTGGATTTGCTTCAATTCCTCTACCGGATACAATGAAGCCCAAGAGCTTTCCGGCTGGAACGCCGAAAACGCATTTTCCGGGTTGAGCTTGATGTCGTATGTTCGGAGGTTATCGAATGTTAGCCTCAAGTCGTCTACTAGAGATTCGATATGTCTTGTTTTAACGACCACATCATCTATGTATGCCTCCATTGTTTTGCCGATCTGGTTTGCCAGACATGTCTGAATCATGCGCTGATATGTTGCGCCGGCGTTTTTGAGCCCGAAGGGCATTGTGTTGAAGCAGAATGGGCCGTACGGTGTGATGAATGCCGTTGCAGCTTGGTCTGACTCTGCCATCTTTATTTGATGGTAGCCAGAGTATGCATCGAGGAAACACAACGAATCGTGTCCTGCGGTAGTGTCGTTAATTTGATCGACGCGGGGGAGGGGGAAGGGATCCTTTGGGCAAGCCTTGTTAAGGTCTTTAAAATCAACACACAGGCGCCAGGATTTGTCCTTCTTTGGTACCATCACCAGGTTTGCTAGCCAGTCCGGGTGTTTTACATCTTTGATGAATCTGGCCTCCAATAGCTTGGCTAGTTCATCTCCCATGGCCTGTCTCTTAGGTTCGGAAAAACGCCGAAGAGCCTGTTTGACTGGCTTGAATCCTTTTAGGATATTTAAGCTGTGTTCGGCCAGCCTGCGTGGGATTCCTGGCATGTCTGAAGGGTGCCAGGCGAAAATGTCCCAGTTCTCTCGTAGGAACTCTCGTAGTGCGGCGTCTACATCAGGGTTTAACTGTGCCCCGATGGAAGCTGTTTTATTGGGGTCCATTGGATGGACCTGGAATTTGACTATTTTGTCCGCCGGTTTAAAGGAGGTGGACTTGGATCTTTTGTCGAGTATCACATCATCCCTATTCACCATGGAGCGCAGCGCAGTCAGTTCCTCAGCCGCTAGGGCTTCGGATAGCGCCTCGAGGGCCAGTGCGGCTGTCTTGTTTTCGGCACGGAGTGCTATGTCCGGATCACTAGCGAGAGTGATGATTCCGTTAGGCCCAGGCATCTTGAGCTTGATGTACCCGTAATGGGGTATTGCTTGGAAGATTGTAAACGCTTCCCGCCCTAGCAGAGCGTGGTATCCGCTCCTGAACGGGGCCACTTGGAACGTGACCTCTTCGGACCTGTAATTATCCGGCGTGCCGAACACCACATCTAGTGTGATTTTTCCTGTGCAGCGCGCTTCCCGACTGGGGATTATTCCTCTAAAGGTTGTGCTGCTTCGCTCAATGCGGTTCTAGTCTATTTCCATTTTTGAAGGGTTTCCTCATAAATGAGGTTCAATCCACTGCCGCCATCCATGAGTACCTTGGTAAGACGAAAGCCGTCCACTATTGGACTGAGGACCAATGCGGCTGGTGCTCGGGCTGTTCAGAATTTAGGTTCATCACCGGCATTAAAAGTAATAGCCGTGTCACTCCATGGGTTTATTGTTGCTACTTGGTAGACTTCGGCAAGGCTGCGGAGTGTTCTTTTTCACATATTATTTGATGCGAAAGTCTCGAAGACTGTTAATACCGTACTGGTGTCTCTGGGGTGGCTTTCTGTGGCTTCTAGAATTAGAAGATCTTCGCCAATTTTTGCCACCTGCCGGAGTATCCAACATGCTCTAAGGCTGTGAGTTGGTGTGGCGCCCTCTGCACTGTGAATTTTACAGGGTCCATTAAGCCATCCTTCCAGTAAGGTTCCGTGCCCTTTAGAGGGCTTTTGCTTTTTGGTATTGAACCCGGGTGTCTGGCGATGATGCACCCTTTTATTTCTTACTGGGTTTGTATTCAGGCCCGGATTGTCCCAAAATTTTATTTCGGTTTTCCAGGCACTTTCCATCACATAGTACTTTCGTACTATGGACGCCAACTTAGCAAAGCGTGTAATATCATGGCGACTTATGGCGTTGAGGATTCCCTTGTCTGTGCAATTATTGCAGAAGAATGAAATTGCGTCTTCCTCGCAGCAGTCCTTTATCCTATTCATAACCAGGAGGAATCTGGCCCAGTAATGATGTACTGTTTCTTTGGGCTGTTGCCTAATTTGGGATAGATCGCTTATGTACGGGTGGGTGGGTAGAATCAAATCCGAAACCTCACCCGATCTGAGACCCAGAGGCCAAGGAGTTTCCGAACTCGGAAGTTTGGATTCTTGGATGCTGTCCAATGAATCTAGCCCATCGCCTGACTTTAAGTTCAGGTCTTGAGGGATGTCCTCCCCTCCGCGGGTATCCCGCTTGGAGGGATCGGGAATCCGGACATAGCTAGTAATTAAGATAGATGAAGGGTCGCCGCAATGTCCCTCTACCACGGCAACGTGATGGGCGACCTGGGGAGAGTTAATCTCTCTCAGATCGGGTTTAGGCCCAATCTGGTCGTAATCCGTAGCGACCCCCAGGGCGGCGATGCGATCCAAGAGCTCGTTTAGGGAAGAGAGCTCCATTGGATCTAGCTGCTCTGCGAATTCCGAGGTGTGAAGATTGCTTTCGATGACCCGAGAGGTCATCGTCGGCACAGCAGCCGAACAGACGGTCAAAAGGAAACCACCTAGCCAGAGAGTTTGGCCGACAGCCAAAGCTCCCTTACCAACGGTGCCGTCTTTAAAGACGGGATGAGGCATCCTTCCTGATGGCGACGACACAGAGGAACTCTCAATGAAAGCACCAATGTCGGTGTCAAAACCGGCGGATCTCGGGTAGGGGGTCCCGAACTGTGCGTCTAAGGCGGATGATAACAGGAGGCAGGGGACATGATGTTTTACCCAGGTTCGGGCCCTCTTGATGGAGGTAAAACCCTACGTCCTGCTCGATTAATATTGATGATATGGGTAGTACAAGAGTAGATCTACCACGAGATCAAGGAGGCTAAACCCTAGAAGCTAGCCTATGGTATGATTGTTGTTCTCCCTACGGACTAAAACCCTCCGGTTTATATAGACACCGGAGAGGGCTAGGGTTACACAAAGTCGGTTACAATGGTAGGAGATCTACATATCCGTATCGCCAAGCTTGCCTTCCACGCCAAGGAAAGTCCCTTCCGGACATGGGACGAAGTCTTCAATCTTGTATCTTCATAGTCCAGGAGTCCGGCCGAAGGTATAGTCTGGCTATCCGGACACCCCCTAATCCAGGACTCCCTCAGTGCCACCGAACTGTGACTCGGTCTGACCGAGTTCACTAGTTTAGGTTCCAAAAGCTGCTTCGGTATAACCGAGTTTTCAAATCGGTAGATCCGAAATGCTTTCTATGGAAAACTAGAACTAAGTTTTTGACTCATTCTTTTGCAAAAACCTCTATACTTTTTGATGCTCATCCAATCTATCTCATCTATATCTATTCACAGGGTCTGCTGTCAGTGGTTGCATCATGTCAGATCAAAGTGACAGTCAGAACAAGTCCGAGGAGCAAGTTCACATAAGTGAGGGCACTAGTCCCTCTAGCAGCTTTGATGAGGGAAGTTCACATAAGTCGCGCCATCCGAGAGCGGAGGGATGGACCCCGCCATGGAGGCTGCACTCGCAGTGGCGATAGAGCCGGATACTGACTTCACCCCTTACGAGAGCCGTGTCGCCGAACCACTGGATTCATCTCCGGCCATGGACTCCGAGCCGCTCACATCCGTGCCCGTCGAGTCTGACTGGGCGCCGATCATGGAGTTCGCCTCCGCGGATATCTTTCAGCACTCACCTTTTGGAGATGTGCTAAATTCATTAAGGTCTCTCTCCCTGTCAGGAGAACCTTGGCCGAACTATGTCCGGCTAGAATGGGATGCGGACGACGAAGAAATTCGCTGCCCACCCACCACCCACTTAGTAGCCACTGTCGACGACCTAACCGACATGCTCGACTTCGATGGTATGGACGACGAAGCCGGAGACGAACAGGAACCACCGCCCTCAGCGCGCTGGACCGCCACCTCATCATATGATATATACATGGTGGACACCCCCAAAGAAGGCAATGACGACAAGACAGCGGAGGATGACCCCTCCAAGAAGCAACCCAAGCATCGACGTCAGCGGCGCCACTCTAAGTCCCGCCACAGCAAGAGCAGTGATACCGGCACAGGAGATAATAACACTCCGGATAGCGCCAAAGACAACAACAATCCCCTCCAGCACGGTGTAGAGCTAGAGGACGAACAAGCTAGCCCTCCAGAGCAGGCAGCAGACGGAGAACTTGAGGAGGACAATTACATGCCTCTCTCCGAAGACGAGGCAAGCCTCGACGACGACGAGTTTATCGTGCCTAAGGACCCCGTCGAGCAAGAGCGCTTCAAGCGCCGGCTTATGGCCACGACAAATAGCCTAAAGAAAAAACGACAACAACTTCAAGCTGATCAAAACTTGCTAGCAGACAGGTTGACCGAAGTCCTGGCGGCCGAGGAGCATGAACTCGAGCGCCCGTCCAAGAGTTACCCAAAACGCAGGTTGCTACCTCACCTCGAGGAGGAAGCATGGAAACCTCATTCACCAGTGTACGATGCGGCTGACCGGCCACTACGTAGCCGAGCCAGAGAGGCGTTTCAACCTAAAGTTCAGACCGCACACTATCGCCACTCAGTCAAAAATACTAAGGCCCGGGGCAACACAGAGGACCTACGAGACATCTTGGACAATAAGGCAAAAATCGCAAGGTCAATATACGTGACACGGACACGTGCGCCCACACGGGATGATGATCGTCGCATCGGATACTCCAAGAGTAAATCCGGCCGGGCCGAATACAGCAGACAAGACTCATACGAACTGCGTCGGGATATAGCCCGGCACAGAGGTGCCGCACACCCCCTATGCTTCACCGATGAAGTTATGAATCATGAATTCCCAGAGGGTTTCAAACCCGTAAATGTCGAATCATACGATGTCACAACAGATCCCGCTGTATGGATTGAGGATTTCCTCCTTCACATCCACATGGCTCGCGGCGATGATATACATGCCATCAAGTACCTCCCACTAAAACTCAAAGGGCCAGCTCGGCATTGGCTGAATAGCTTGCCAGCAGATTCCGTTGGCAGTTGGGAGGATCTAGAAGACACATTTCTTGACAACTTTCAGGGCACTTATGTGCGGCCACCGGATGCTGATGACTTGAGCCACATAACCCAGTAGCCAGGGGAATCGGCCAGACAATTCTGGACATGGTTCCTGACTAAGAAAAATCAAATTGTAGACTGTCCGGATGCAGAGGCCCTAGCGGCATTCAAGCATAACATCCGTGATGAGTGGCTCGCCCGCCACCTCGGCCAGGAGAAGCCGGAATCTATGGCAGCCCTCACGACACTCATGACCCGCATTTGCGCGGGCGAGGAGAGCTAGCTGGCTCGTCGCAGCAACACATCGAGGAATCCGGATACCTCGGATACCAAAGATGTTAACAGTAGGCAGCATCGTAATAGACCAAAGCACCGCAATAACGGCGATAACACCGAAGATACGGCAGTCAATGCCGGATTCAGAGGCTCTAGATCTGGTCAGCGGAAAAAGCCATTTCAAAGAAATACTCCGGCTCCGTCCAGTCTGGATCGCATACTGGATCGCTCATGTCAAATCCACGGCACCCCCGACAAGCTAGCCAATCTCACCAACAGAGAATGCTGGGTGTTCAAGCAGGCCGGCAAGTTAAATGCCGAGAACAAGGACAAGGGGCCGCCTAGCGATGTCAAGGAGGAGCCCCGGCCGCCGAACACAGCAGGACAGAAGGGGTTTCCCCCACAAGTGAGGACGGTGACCATGATATACGCAACCCACATTCCCAAGAGGGAGCGGAAGCGTGCACTAAGGGACGTCTATGCGATGGAGCCCGTCGCCCCAAAGTTCAACCCATGGTCGGCTTGTCTGATCACCTTCGACCGCAGGGACCACCCCACCAGTATCCGTCATGGTGGCCCCGCCGCACTGGTCCTAGACCCCATCATTGACGGATTTCACCTCACTCGAGTCCTTATGGGCGGTGGCAGTAGCCTGAACCTGCTTTATCAGGATACAGTGCGAAAAATGGGTATCGATCCCTCGAGGATCAAACCCAGCAAAACCACCTTTAAAGGCGTCATCCCAGGTGTAGAGACCCATTGCACAAGCTCAATCACACTGGAAGTGATCTTCAGATCACCGGATAACTTCCGAAGCGAAGAGTTAATCTTGGACATCGTCCCGTTCCGCAGTGGCTATCATGCACTGCTCGGACGGACAACATTTGCACAATTCAACGCAGTGCCACATTACGCATACCTCAAGCTCAAGATGCCAGGACCTCGCGGGGTCATAACAGTAAATGGAAACACAGAACGCTCGCTCCGTACGGAAGAGCACACTGCGGCCCTTGCAGCAGAAGCACAAAGCAGCCTATTCAGGCAGACCACTCATTCGGTGTCACGATCCCCGGACACCTTCAAGCGAGTCTGGAACAAGCTGCAACAGGATCGCCTGGCATGATTAGAGCTCGCCTAGCAATTCGGCCCCCGTCCCAGTCCTAGTGAAGCGACGAAATCCGTGCCGCGCATACATAACTACGCATTGAAAATACTATGGACATAGGCGGGGGCACAATCAGGACACGCCCCGCATTGTGGCTTAACCACACTAGGGGCTGTATACCTTTGACATTCCTTTTCTCTTTCAGGGCCTAACTCTTTGGAAGCCCTTTCCGGCAGTATGATTGCCGGACACATTCCGGAAGCAACAACCAAGGCGGCAAGAAGCTAAGATGAACACGGGAACCGCCATGTGGTCTCCAGTAATACTTGATATACCCGCTTTTCACTATTTATGCGTAGCTTGCCCTAGGATAGGACATTTCGAATTGTCCTACTTTATGCTTATTGTACTACTTGTAGCAAGTACGCTTCGAAGTATCATTTAAATGACAATGCATATCATTAATTTGTCATTGCATTATTTAAGTTTTTCTCTTTCTCTTATATGTCCATTTACGACAGTCCGCACCCGCACGTGCGGGTACGGTCGGTTCGCCAGGGGTCCTCGTTTACCCCATAATACGGCGCAAGAAGTCCGAATACTTTCGATAGTGCGACACCCTGAACTTATACCATTATATGCATCAGCTCTGAATCATGTCTTTGGTCAGATGTTGGGTCGCCCGGCTCCCATGCTTTGGTACCTTACGTTCCGCTATATCGGCTAAGGTAGCGGTGCGAGAACTACTGCGATTGTGTCCCGGTTCTTTCGGACGAGCACCTCAGTAGAGAAAGCCAAAAACTGACTATCATGATAAGGCGAGAGACTGGTCGCTGTTCGAGAGGTCTCAAGTCCTTAAAGACTTTTTCGCTTCGGTCTAGGAGTCGGCCTTGTCCGGCTTAGGCATATATAGCGCCCCAAATTCGGCCCTCCGAATACCAGGGGCTTCGCCAAAAATTTAAAATCATAGACTTCTATGGCTAAGTGAGAGTGATAAAGCATTATAGTCTGATTGCCTGGTTCGTTGCACTGAACACCTCCCTTGAAGGACCCAAAATCGGGGTAAAGAGTGTTCAGGTTTATCCCGAACACCCCAGTACTAGTTACATGGAGATAGAAGCTGACGACTGGCCAACTCTCAGATTTTATAAACGGCCGCATGGAAGGTAATATTTTAAATTAAGAAAGCGTCGCATGGCGCAAACAAACTAGTTTCATATTACAGGATCACATGGGCATATTCATTCAAAAATTACATCCTTGGCACACTCATCTGCCACTAAGCGGGAACCCTTCAGGACACTCTCATAGTAATTCTCGGAGTAGCGATGCTCCTTGCCCTCCGGCGGCCCCTCCTTCACCAGCTTCACGGCGTCCAGCTTTGCCCAGTGCACCTTTGCCCGGGCAAAAGCCCGGCGTGCACCTTTGATGCAGACGGACCGCTTGATGATTTCAAGCCGTGGGCAGGCTTCCACAAGCCGCCTCACCAAACCGAAGTAGCTGCCGGACAGGGGCTCGCCTGGCCACATCCGGACTATAAGGCCCCTCATGGCCTGTTCGGCCGCCTTGTGAAGTTCGACCAACTGCTTCAGCTGGTCACTCAAGGGCACGGGCTGTTCGGTCCCAGTATACTGAGACCAGAACAACTTCTCCGTCGAGCTCCCCTCCTAAGCCCGGTAAAACTCCGCGGCATCTAGTACACTGCGGGGAAGATCTGCTAACGCTCCTGGAGAGCTCCGAACTCGGGTAAGAAAAAGGAAAGTCTCCTTCACGTGCTTGCTTTGCATAAAGAATGCCTTACCTGCTGCTATCTTCTTCACCGCGTCAATCTCCTGGAGGGCCTTGTGGGCTTTGGCCTTGGCGCTCCGGATGCTTTCAAGCGCCTACGCGAGCTCGGACTCTCACGTCTTAGAGTCAACCTCCAAGGACTCGTGCTTTTTGGCGAGAGCCTCGAGCTCTAGCTGCACCTCGCCTACACGGGCTTCTTGTTTCTCCCGTTCAATGCGTTATTTGGCCACTTTGTCTTTGGCCTCGAACAATGCCTTCCTCAGGGTCGCCACCTCGGTCGTGTCCCCTGACAAATCCATGATGATCCTATTACTTTACACCCGAACTTCTGTTTAGCGATATAGACAGGGGTATTTCTTACCTTTGCTCTCTCCGAGCTGCCTCTTGGTAAGGTCGAGCTCGTCCTCAGACCGCTTCAGGTCCTGCTTCAGCGCAGAGATCTCCGCAGTACGTGCGGCAGCGGCCAGCAGTGAAGCCTGCACATACACATAGACATAATCTAATTAGACTCCTGAGTCATCATTTGATCCTCTATTCGACTTTTCTTCGCGAACGCCGAATAGAGCATCAGGGGCTACTATCTATGCGGTAATATTTTCTTATATTTTGATTGCTTACCTCAAAGCCTGTTAGGAGGCTGGCGCAAGCTTCGGTCAGTCTGTTTTTGGCGGACTGAACCTTCTCGACCACCGCACTCATGATAGTGCAGTGCACTTCTTCGATGGAAGCGCTGCGAAGCGCTTCCAGCAGGTTGTCCGGTGCCTCTGGTTTGGACAGAGGACACCGGCACGGATGGTTGGCCCCCTTGACGGGGGACCGCCTGCCGGAGTCTGGAACCATCGAAGGTTCCGGCGCAGTGTCCGGCTGGGGCCCGAACTCGAAGCCCGTAGGAGCCTCGCTCCCTTGGTACCCAGGGTCCGGGAAGTCGCCGCGAGGCACACCCAGGACCAACTCCCCTTGTCTTTGTGCCTTTTGAGACAACACCTCGGCGTTGTCCGTAGAGCGAGGGGTGTAAGCCGTCGGAGGAGAACCGCTGTTCATATCCGACGAGTCCAAAGAGCCGCTCGACGAGGGTACGTCGAGATGAGCTCGGGATGGACTGCATAATCATGTTCGGCATGAGGAGAGGCAGTGCAATAAAACATACCATGAAGTACTATGGTTTCCAGACACTTACGACTTCGCCAGGGGCTTGTCCCTGGGTAGCCACTCGTCGCCGCTGTCGGCGGCCGTCGTGGCACAGTCCAGAGGGAGGGAGGGTCCTTCCCTTGTTGTATCCTTCGGCCTCCCCGGATGGGTCGGCCTTCCTTTTCTTGTCTCCCCCGGCTGGGGGGAGAACTTTTCTCCTCCTCCTCCTTGTTTCCGTGGGAGGAGTGCACGTCGGAGTCATCAGACGATGAGTCCGATACAACCTTGCACCGGAGACCCTTTCGGGTCCCCGTGGCCTTCTTCTTGGCCTTCTTTGCCGGCACCTCGTAAGGTGCCGGAGTCAGCATCTTCGTTAGAAGAGCTTCTGCAGGATCTTCGGGCACGGGGGCTGGAGAAGCAAGCTGCTCCGTTGTCTCTATCCAGTCCTGTTAATGACATGGAAGCTTAGATCTAGCACATAACTAAACTGGCGCAAATAAATATCCTAAGACATATAAAAGCCTACCGGATTGGCGCGGCGCTTTGCGCTGAGTCCACGGTCCTCGTGAGGGAGGGAGGAATCTCGGTGCTCTTGAACGGCACCCTCCAGACATCCTCGTGCGTCATGTCATAGAGCTCTTGCAGCGTCTGGTGCTTGGCCGAGTCGAACTCCCACAAATTAAATGCCATTCTTTGGCACGGAAGGATCTGGCGGAAGAGCATAACATGGACCACATTGACAAGCTTGATTTTTCTGCTCGTCGTGTTCTGAATGCAGGTCTGGAGTCCGGTCGACTCTACTGAAGAGCCCCAGGACAGGCCCTTCTTTTTCCAGGAGGTGAGCCGCGTGGGGATTCCGGATCGAAATTTGGGGGCCTCCACCCAGTTGGAGTCGCGCGGCTCGGTGATGTAGAACCACCCCGATTGCCACCCCTTAATGGTATCCATTTAGGTGCCCTTGAGCCAGGTGACATTAGGCATCTTGCCCGCCATGGCGCCTCCGCGCTCTGCTTGCTGGCCGCCCACCACCTTCGGTTTGACGTAGAAGGTTTTCAGCCATAGGCCAAAGTGGGGTCTGATGCGGAGGAAGGCCTCGCACACGACGATAAATGCCGAGATGTTGAGGATGAAATTGGGGGCCAGATCATGAAAATCCAGCCCATAGTAGAACACGAGCCCACAGACAAACGGGTGGAGAGGAAATCCTAGTCCGCGGAAAAAATGGGTAAGAAAAACTACCCTCTCATGGGGTTCGGGCGTTGGGACGATCTGCCCCGCATTTGGCAGCCGGTGCGCAATATTCGCAGACAGGTATCCGGCTTCCCGTAACTTTTTGATGTTCTCCTCCGTGACAGAGGAGACCATCCACTTGCCTCCTGCTCTGGACATGCTTGGAGTGGTTTGAGAAGAAGAATGCGAGCTTGGGCGCTAGAGCTCGAGTGTGTGGGAATGGGTAGGCGAGAAGGAAGAAGGCGTGGGTGAAAAAAGTAAATCTTTGTCCCTTTATAAGGGCGGAAGAGGCGATGTGTCTCCCCACTTGCCTGGCAAAACCGCTTATTCCCCATGCGCCGTAATTGATGGCGTGGTTGGGTTACCCACATCCGTATTGATGAGAATCCCGTGATAAGGGGAACACGATCTCTGCTTTGACAAGACGTGTCAAGGAAACCGCCTCGCGTTATGTCTGAGCTGGTTAAGAAAAATGGTTCGAATAAAAACCGGGCCATGGTGTAATGTCATGCTGTCAAAATGTGTCAACAGATTAGATTTGTGGGAATATTATTCTCTCTACGGTGGTATGTGGAACTTATTTTGCAGGGTCGGACACTGTCCTTGTATTTATACTCTTCCATGGTGTATTCGGAGGAGGAACCCACCTTGCAATTCCGAAGACAACACTGCGCCGGACTCATCGTCATTGAAGCCTGGTTCAGGGGCTACTGAGGGAGTCCTGGATTAGGGGGTCTCCAGAAAGCTGGACTATATCCTTTGGCCGGACTGTTGGACTATGAAGATACGAGATTGAAGACTTTGTTCCGTGTCCGGATGGGACTCTACTTTGCGTGGAAGGCAAGCTAGGCAATACGGATATGTATATCTCCTCCTTTGTAACCGACCTTGTGTAACCCTAGCCCCCTCCGGTGTCTATATAAACCGGATGGTTTTAGTCCGTAGGACAAGATACAATCATACCATAGGCTAGCTTCTAGGGTTTAGCCTCTTTGATCTCGTGGTAGATCAACTCTTGTAATACTCATATCATCAAGAACAATCAAGCATGACATAGGGTATTACCTCCATCAAGAGGGCCCGAACCTGGGTAAACATCGTGTCCCCTGCCTCCTGTTACCATCCGCCTTAGACGCACAGTTCGGGACCCCCTACCCTAGCTTTGCTGGTTGACACTGACAGCATGACTGCTATGTAAGATGCTTGCACTAGGTACCGTGCCGATGCCATTGGTGAGATGGTTCGGATAGGGGAGAGCACATGCTTGAAGAGCCCTGTGAGATTTGCCCCCGCCATGGTGCGGGTGTTTGGAGAAGAATATCCGAGAGAGCCACATGTGCAAGATACAGAAAAGTTGATGGCTATTGGAGCGGCATGAGGCTTTTCGGGTATGCTTGGGTCAATTGATTTCATGCATTGGTAATAGAAGAACTTCCCCAAAGGTCTGTGCGAGATGTGCCAAGGTTACGTATTATATTCGAAGCAATGGCGTCAAAGGACTTGTGGATTTTGCGTGCTTTCTTTATCTTGTCTAGTTCTCACAATAACGTGAATGTGCTCCAACGATCTCTCATGTTCAGGAGACTTTACAATGAGAAAGTGTCGCTTGCAAATATAGTGTCAACGGGAAGGACTACAACATGGGCTAGTACCTTGCAGATGATATCTATTCTAAGTGAGCGGCAATTTCGAAGACAAGATCTGATCCCCATGGCAACAAACAAAGTTAGGAAGGATGTGGAGAGGGCATTCACTGTGCTCCAAGCTCGCTGGGGACTTGTTCGTGGAGCTGCAATGATGTGGGAATAAGAGATTTTGTGGCAGCCGGTGACATGTTGTGTCATTTTGGACAATATGATTGTCGAGGACGAGTGTGAAGGGGCAGCCTGAACCCATGATTTCGAGAAGCCTGAAGAATAGGCCCACATCCTGGATAAAAAATGCATATCCAATTATGAATTTTTTATAGATGCATCAGAATCTTCAAGATGACTAGGTGCATGTGCAGCTAGTCAATGATATTGTGGAGCATATGTGGACCCATGATGAAAACCATGGAGGAAACCAAGGGTTTTAATGTTTGAATTGCGCACTTCAAATAAATTTTATATTTGAACCATGTATTTCATGTATGAACTATGTTTAGATTGTGGAACTACTCAATGATCTTGTGATATTCATGTGTATGCCCGACATGCATGGAATTGCATGGATTTGTCGATTTAGATATGAGGAGCGTGCATGTTTGAGGGGACTTTTGAGGGGCTATTTGGTTCTATCCACATACGTTTAGGGGGGCCATTTGCTAAGTTTGTCTATAGATGCTCTAAGGCTATATCTGATGTGGCGCCAACTTTAACAAAAAATGTTAATTTATAGAATCATTGAGTTTACTCTCTGATCTATAGCAGCGCTTTTCAGCCACTGAAGAAATCCACAACAAAAATAAACAATGCTATCAGGGCATCTCCAACGTGAACCCCTAAACCGCCGGTAATCGTCTGGACCAAGCAGACGAGATGCGATTTGCCATCCAGCGTGTTACCACATCGGTTTGTGGAGCGGTCTGGATGTCTGTTTCCCTTCAAGCAGAAAGTAACCCAAGGGGCTTTGGAGGCATCTGGACCGCTGCCACACATGCGTCCGCCACCCCGGTCCCATCCAAAAAACCCTCCCGTGCGAAATACCCTCTCGATGCGAAGCGGTTGCCGCACATTCAGGCCGGTTAGCGCCCTTAAGAGCGGACATGCACTGGTACAACGAGGTGCTATACAAACGGTTTTTAACCCCTTTCCGCGACAACATTTGGAACCGTCGTCGAGTGAGTGTGTGCGATTGGGGGAGGGGGGTCCTTCCCACACGACTCAAAAACCGTCAGGGATAGGCCCTCCTGGCTCACACGCTCCGCAAAATGAGGTCGTGTGCGACGGGCGAGCGATCAAATATGATTATACGTACAGTTGTGCTAAAAACAATTATACATGTCAAATCGTTTCCGGTCGTAAGTACATCCCACACAGTCAGTACCAGCTAAACATTTTTGTTCGTATATACATTCCACATAGTCAATCCAAGGAATACGTTTTTGTTAGTATGTACATCCTACACAGTTAATCCAAGAAGTACATTTTCGTTCGTGTATACATCCCACACTGTCACTCCAAGAAAAACATTCCCTTCGCAGGTACATCACACGCAATTTTCCCCATTAAATCATTTGTGATAGCGTTGCCATCGCAGACGATATTAACAATTTTGTCATTTGCATTATTGAATCCATCACACACACTTTTTATGTGGTAAACGTTTGTGCAAGGTGGCCTAACGCAAACAGTTTTCAAGAGGATGTCGTGTTTGATTGTTCATTGATCCAACACTGAGGTCATCGCCCATGGTGTTTTCTAATAACTGTTTGCAATAGAAAAACCCAATTAGCATGCTAATTGCCCTATTATTAATAATCCATTTATTAATCTAATTGAAATTTCATATTAAGCACACAATATATTACATTTTCATATTAAGAAAGTAGGATTTCATAAATGAAATACATGAGAGTACAACATCATATAGCTTCAGCAGTCAGCTACCCCATTACACATCCACCATCACCAAGTTTCACATGCAACATATGTAACCTTTCGAAATTAGCATCATAGACGGTACATAGACAAATGGATCTCACATCTGGAAAGCTGAAGTGGAAGGCGAATATTGAGCCTTATTGATGTTGAAGGTCTTTGCAACTTTAGGCCAGTGCATGTGGATGATTGACCATCCATCTTTCGTACACTTCAGGAACACTTCCTTATTAAACCGTGGGTGTTGTATGAATACCTTCCTCGCCTCTTGACCATACATGTGCTTTGAGAGGTAATCATCAGTGAACTTCTTTGTGAAGGCCTGAAAACAAGGATATGCAGAAATATCTTCTCTAGATTCGAACGGCGCAAAGGAATTAAAAAGACAGGGTATAACAGTTAGTACCATCTTGTAGTGAACTAATGTCTTGTTCATTGTGCAGACAAAGATCTTGTTTTTTGTTGTTGCTAATTTCTTTATCAGAACAATCTTTCTGAGTTTCTTGACTTGAGTGATATTCATGGACAACTCATTTCCACATATGCAAAAAGGGTCAAACAGTGGGTCAAAACCTCTGACAGCAGGACCTACATGTGCAAGACCAAATTGTTAAAAACCTAATATTTAAAAACAAGAAGTGGAAATGTGTGTTATTAGCTGCAACAAGCCTAATATTTAAAAACAAGCAAACATAGGCATTCAAACTGTCAAGCCAGAGGCCTCGAGGGCTCGAGGGCTCGAATACAAGAGCTCGATCATAGACGAGTCAGCGGAAGCAACAATACCTGAGTACAGACATAAGTTAAACAAGTTTTCCTTAAGAAGGCTAGCACAAACTGGGATACAGATCGAAAGTGGCGCATGCCTCCTGCCTGGGATCCTCCTAAACTACTCCTGGTCATCGTCATCGTCCTGCACGTAGTAGTAGGCACCTCCAGTGTAGTAGGAGTCGTCGTCGATGGTGGCGTCTGGCTCCTGGACTCCATCGTCTGGTCGCAACAATCGAATATAGAAAGGGGGAAAAGGGGGGAGCAAAGAAACCGTGAGTACTCATCCAAAGTACTCGCAAGCAAGGAGCTACACTACATATGCATTGGTATCAATGAATGCGGGTAGTATATGTGGACTGAACTACGGAATGCCGGAATAAGAGGGGGATAGCTAGTCCTGTCGAAGACTACGCTTCTGGCCGCCTCCATCTTGCAACATGTAGAAGAGAGTAGATGGTAAGTTCACCAAGTATCATCGCATAGCATAATCCTACCCGGCGATCCTCCCCTCGTCGCCCTGTGAGAGAGCGATCACCGGTTGTATCTAGCACTTGGAAGGCTGTATTTTATTAAGTATCCGCTTCTAGTTGTCATCAGTTCAAGGTACAACTCTGGGTCATCCTTTTATCGAGGGACACGGCTATTCGAATAGATCAACTTCCCTTTAGGGGTGCACCACATTTCCCAACACGCTCGATCCCCTTTGTTCGGACACACTTTTCTGGGTCATGCTCAGCCTCGGAAGATCAACACGTCGCAACTCCACCTAGGAACAACAGAGAGGTTAGCACGCCGGTCTAAATCCTATGGCGCAGGGGTCTGGGCCCATCGCCCATCGCACACTTGCATGTTGCGTACGCGGCCGGTGAGCAGACCTAGCAACCTCCATTACGAAGGAAGTTGCGCTACGCAGTCCAACCCGGCGCGCGCCGCTTAGTCGCTGACGTCACGAAGGCTTCGGCTGATACGACGACGTCGAGTGCCCATAACTGTTCCAGCGTAGTTGGTTAGTGCGTATAGGCCAGTGGCCAGACTCAGATCAAATACCAAGATCTCGTTAAGCGTGTTATTTTGAAGTAACCGCGGACGCCGACCAGGGCCAAGCCCACCTCTCTCCTAGGTGGTCTCAACCCGCCCTGTCGCTCCGCCACAAAGTAACAGTCGGGGCCGTCGGGAACCCAGGCCCACCACTACCTGGGTGGAACCACCTGCCCCTTCATCCCCCAACGTCGGTATCACTTGCGGGTACTCTACGAGCCGACCCGACTTTAGTCACAACATGTATTATGTGTAATATGTATAGTATATACCCGTGATCAACACCCGACGTGATCACGGCCCGATAGTATAGCATGGCAGACTGACAAGAATGTAGGGCCACTGATGATAAACTAGCATCCTATACTAAGCATTTAGGATTGTAGGTAAGGTATGAATGGCTGTAGCAACAATGACAGGCTATGCATCAGAATAGGATTAACGGAAAGCAGTAACATGCTACACTACTCTAATGCAAGAAGTAGAGAGAGAATAGGCGATATCTGGTGATCAAGGGGGGGGGGCTTGCCTGGTTGCTCTAGCAAGTAGGGGTCGTAAACAACGTAGTCGACCAGGGCACCAGCAGTGGCGTCAGTCTCGTAGTCTACCGGAGAGAAGAGGGGGAAGAAACAACGAATACAATGCAAACAGATGCATATCGATGCATGACATGACAAGTAGCGGTGCTAGGTGTGCCCTAACGCAGTAGGAGGTGATACCGGCGAAGGGGGCAACAACCAGGAAAATATCCCCGGTGTTTCGCGTTTTCGGACAGATGAGCCGGAGGGGGAAAGTTGCGTGTTTGATATTCTAGGGATGTGCGGCGGACGAACGGGCCACGTCTTCAGATTCATCTCGTCGTTCTGAGAAACTTTCATGTACAAAGTATTTTCATTCGAGTTACGGATTATTTTATATGATTTTCTAAATTTTAATTGATTTTCTAAATTTATTTACTTATTTAAATCCAACATTATCCAGAACAGTGAATGATGACACAAGCATGACATGAGAGTGATGTCAGCAGGTCAACTCGTCGGTTGACCAGTCAAACCAGACAGGTGGGTCCAATGGGACCCATATGTCATTGTCAGGGGCACTAACAGGGGGGTTTAGACTAACTAAATAGGTTAATTACTGGGTGGGACCCAGTAGTCAGTGAGAGATTAAGGTTTTAATTAACCAATTTAATTAATTAGTAAATCATCTAGTTATTTTTATGTGTTTATGGCATGGGCTCCGCATGTCAGTGCCACTGGGCTGCCCAGTTAGCAGTTGACTAGGTCAACCCAGTCAATTGGGCTACCAGGGCCCACTGGCCAGCGTCTCATGGGTGGGGCCCGCCTAGCCACATCGGCGGACGGCACCGGAGCGACGCCGGTGAGTCAAAACGTGGCGGTGCAGCTCAGGAGGTGGTCGAAAAATACCTACAGGGCACCGTTTTGATCGCGGCCAGGCGCGTTATGAAAGTGCAACTATCCCTAGGTGGTTTTGGTAATTCCTAACAACATATAGCTCATTGACCTAATGTTATTTCAAAATTATTATTTTAGGAAAGCTCAATGATTGGCATGGCATGGATGAGAAGTGGACCCCTCAAAATGCTAAGGACAAAAGGATTGGCTCAAGCTCAAAGCTCAAGACTCTACATTTTCTATTTTAGTGATCCAAGATCACATTGAGTCTATAGGAAAAGCCAATACTATCAAGGAGGGATGAGGTGTTGCTTAATGAGGCTCTTGCTCAAAATGCTTAGTGATATGCTCCAAAGCCCTCAACTACTTTCTCACATCCACATATGACCTAAACCAAAAGTCAAACTCGGCCCCACCGATTCTTTCTATCCGGAGCCACCGAGTTCAGATGTCAAAGCCACTGCCACAAACCCTAGGAAAATCGGTCTCACCGATAGGGATCTCGGTCTTACCGAGATGGGATTGTAATCTCTCTGTTTCCCTTCGTAACGTTTCGGTCCCACCGAGATGAGCGATCGGTCCCACCGAGATTGCAATGTAAACTCTCTTTTTCCCTTTCGTAACATATCGGTCTCACCAAAATGAGCGCATCGGTCCCACCGAGTTTACCTGACCAACTCTCTGGTTAGCTTATTACCAAAATCGGTCTCACCGAGTTTGTGTAATTGGTCTCACCGAGATTACGTTATGCCCTAACCCTAACCATATCGGTCCTACCGAGTTGCATGTCGGTCCCATCAAAAATCCTAACGGTCACTAGATTTGTTGAATCGGTCCGACCGAGTTTATTAATTCGGTCCCACCAAGATTGGCAAGTTGTGTGTAATGGTTAGATTTTGTGTGGAGGCTATATATACCCCTCCACCTCCTCTTCATTCGTGGAGAGAGCCATCAGAACGAACCTACACTTCCAACTTACTTTTTCTGAGAGAGAACCACCTACACTTGTGTTGAGGCCAAGATATTCCATTCCTAGCATATTAATCTTGATCTCTAGCCTTCACCAAGTTGCTTTCCACTCAAATCTTCTTTCTACCAAATCCAATCCTATGAGAGAAATTTGAGTGTTGGGGAGACTATCATTTGAAGAACAAGAGTAAGGAGTTCATCACCAACACACCATTTGTTGCTTCTTGGAGAGTGGTGTCTCCTAGATTGGCTAGGTGTCACTTGGGAGCCTCCGACAATATTGTGGAGTTGAATCAAGGAGTTTGTAAGGGCAAGGAGATCACCTACTTCGTGAAGATCTACCGCTAGTGAGGCAAGTCCTTCGTGGGCGACGACCATGGTGGGATAGACAAGGTTGCTTCTTCATGGACCCTTCGTGGGTGGAGCCCTCCGTGGACTCGCGCAACCGTTACCCTTCATGGGTTGAAGTCTCCATCAACGTGGATGTACGATAGCACCACCTATCGGAACCACAACAAAAACATCCGTGTTTTCTATTGCGTTTGAATCCTCCAAAACCTTCCCTTTACATTCTTGCAAGTTGCATGCTTTACTTTCCGCTGCTCATATACTCTTCACATGCTTGCTTGAATTGTGTTAAGATTGTTTGACTTGTCCAAAGTTGCTAAAATCTGCCAAGAACTAAAATTGGGAAAAGGATAAGTTTTATTTCGTCAAGTAGTCTAAATCACCCCCCGTGTAGACATACTTTCGATCCTACAAGTGGTATCAGAGCCTTGGTCTCCATTTGCTTTGATTTCCATAGCTTTTGGTAGTCATAGCCTTGGTTTCACAACCTAGGAGAGTATGGCGTCTAGCGAGGGAAATTACCATCGTATATGTCCTTACTTTGATGGTACTAATTTTGCTAGTTGGAAGCATAAGATGAAAATGCATATTCTTGGACATAACCCCGCCGTATGGGCTATTGTGTGTATTGGCTTGCAAGGTGAATTCTTCGATGGGAGAGAACCGAACCGTGAAGCTACCGCGGAAGAGTTGAAGATGCTGCAATACAATGCTCAAGCTTGTGATATCCTCTTCAACAGACTGTGCCCCGAAGAATTCAACAAAATCAGCCGTCTTGAGAATTCAAAGGAAATTTGGGATACTTTGATTGATATGCACGAAGGTACCGACTCCGTCAAGGAATCCATGTTGGATGTGCTTCAAAGTCAACTTGACAAGTTCAAAATGAAGGATGGTGAAGGTGTCACTGAAATGTACTCTAGGCTTGCTCTTATCACAAATGAGATCGCCGGCTTAGGAAGTGAAGAGATGACCGAAAAATTCATCATCAAGAAGATCCTAAGAGCTTTGGATGGAAAATATGATACCGTATGCACATTTATCCAAATGATGACCAATTACAAAGATCTCAAGCCAACAGAAGTCATTGGAAGAATTGTTGCTCACGAGATGTCACTCGAGGATAAGGAGGAGGTCCATAACAAGTCAAGTGGTGCTTACAAAGCCTCATGTGAAGCTCCCACATCATCAAGTGATAAGCAAAACTTCAATGAAGAATTGAGCCTAATGGTGAAGAACTTCAACAAGTTCTACAAGAGTAGAAGCAAAGAGAGAAGTTCCAAGTCAAGGTCCTACAATGACAAAAGATATTCTAGTCGAGAGCGAAATTGCTACATTTGTGGAAGACCCGGACACTATTCCAATGAGTGTACGACACCCTACATGAGAAGATACGATTATCAAAAAATAAGAAGTAGAAGAGAAGAATCACCATCAAGAGAGAGAAGGAGTAGAGATGATCGTTATGAACGAAGAACATCCTGGAGAAGCAAGTATTTGGAAAGGAAGGACAAGTCATCAAGGAGCTACACAAAACGAAGACATCAAGCTCATGTTGGTGAATGGGTATCCGGCTCCGACTCCGACAATCACTCCGAGAGAAGCTATCACTCTGACTCCGAATATACTCAAGATGAAGGTGTTGCCGGTCTAGCACTTGTGTCAACCAACTCCTATGACATATTTGATTCACCAAATGAAGGACTTGGAAGATGCTGCATGGCTAAAGGCCCAAAGGTATCACACCCCGAGTATGTTGATTTCAATAGTGATGAAGACGACTTGTTAGGTGATGATGATTTACTTGTTGAAAACTCTAGTGATGAATACTATGATGAAACGTCAATTAATCATGCTAATCAAGATAAAACGAATGACAATGATAAGGAGAAGATTGAGTTTCTAACAAAAGAACTAAACACTCTTAAGTTAGCTCATGAAACTGTCTTAGGAGATCATCGAGAACTTTAAAGGACTCATATGAAATTACATTTTGAAAATCTCAACCTTGGGCAAGAGCATGAGTTCTTAAAGGCAATCAATGATGATCTACGCAAGAAAAGTTCTTATTACATTGCCAAGCCTTTACTCTTATCCACTTACATGCCTCAAGTCAAGTCTAGTAACAAGAACAAGAAAGATTCTTCCTCTAGTAGTAACAATAATCATGCTAAATCCAATGTTGTTGCTTCTAGTAGTTCTCTTGATTCCACTAATGATTCTCTTAGCCAAGTTACACTTGAGCAAGAAAATAGCTTATTGAAGGGAATTATAGAGAAATGTGTTTACAAGAGCCTTGCCAGGAGTAAGCAATTCGAGGAAATTGTACGCAAGCAAGGAAGGCACCAGAAGAACTAAGGTGCTGGTTTTGAACGAAAGTTCAATGCCAATGGAGTTGAGTGGGAAGAAGATCAATACCCCAAGACGAAGTTTGTTCCTCAACAAAAGAAGTATGATCCTACTTCCTTCAAAGGGACACAAGCTCAAGATGATCTTCCACCACAAGACCACGAGCAAAAAGGAAAGGATAAGCTTCAAGAGGAAATTGATGCATTTGAAGAAGCACCCAAGGCCTTGGTTAAGTGGGTTCCCAAGACTACATCAAGTTCTACTTCATCAAGTACGACTACAACTTCAAGGATTCCCATCAAGATGACGTGGATCCCGAAGAAGAAGAACTAGAGAGTTCCTAAGGGTGACTCCGCCAACATACTTCACTCTTATCATTTTGGCAAGAACAAGTGCAATCCACTTCCACATCTTGCACTAGTTCAAGGAGTCACAAACCCTCTTGATGGTAAGACAAGGGACAAGGTAACCTAATGCTTTCATAGACATCATCTTGTGTGTGCATCACTCTATGTCTATGGATATCCTTGTTTGTTCCTTGTGGGACAAACCCGTGTAGCTATTGAAAGTGCAACTCACTCCAAAGGATTGCTCCAAATGATCTAAATCAACATTGAGCATCCACATCTTCAACACCTACATGAAGTCATCATCGACAAAACTCAAGGTTAGTTCATCCCTCTTACGGGGGATCTCACATCTAGGGGGAGCTTTACTCTAAGAATTGAGCTAAAGCAACTCTAATGATGCGAACACAACAACGCTTTATGTAAAAGTGGTAACCCCACTTGTGCTTAAACGATGAGTATGACCTATGATCAAATGTTCTCATTTGACTCCTAAGTCAATATACTCATATATAGATGACCTAGTCATCGCCAATTGCTTGATAGATGCTAGAATTGGTTGTGCATGCTTTGCCACATATTTCATTTGCCATTTTATTGTCTGAGCATGTTGGTTGCATAATTTACTCATTCGAGGACATCCACTTGTTGTTTTGATTGTTTGGTTCCTTTTCTTTTGCCAAGTGGATGGACAGGAATGCCTAAGAACCTTCTCTAGCTATCTATGCTTTTCTTGTCTCAAACTCCATTCATGCTACATCACAAAGTTTGATCAAGTCAGATTCGAACCACTCTGTGTGAGGAGCACTCGGAGTCCCCGATTCGTCATAGACTTAAACTTCCAAAACTTCTTTGTGTGTTTCGGTCTGACCGATTCATCCATTTAGGTGATACCGAGATCACTAAGTCGATCTAGGTTTTGAATCTCGGTGCAACCGATTTGAACTTTTCGGTCACACCAAGTTGCAGTAACTGCTTGCAGTTATGCATCTCGGTGCCACCGAGTTGTTCCACTCAGTCACACCGACAGGGTCAGGCTATATATATCCTCGGGCCAAAATTTGGAAAATTCTCCGAACCCCTTCGCCCGCGCTCAGCCTGCTCTGCCTCCCTGGGTCTCCGGATTGTCCTCCTCGTCGCCAGCTGCCTCCCGCCGCTGGTCTCCGCTGCCGTCAACGGAAATCGTCTCCGCCGTTGCCGCCGTAGCAGGTCCATCGCCGCACTTAGGGTATGGACTTGATCCTTGTGCTAATATCACTCCGATTCCTAGCACATTGCTTTGCCATGTATCTTGCCACGATTGAGATCACTCTATCCAGCGAAATCACTCCGTAGTTTAGTTGTGGATTGAAAATTTAGGGTTAGGTTTTCGCCAAAATCATCTCGGACCAACCGAGTTGTTGAAATCGGTTCCACCGATTTGGCTAAGGCCATTGCACATGTGATTCTCGGTCTGACCGAGAATTGCAAATTGGTGTGACCGAGTTCAATTCTTTGTGAAACACTAGTAGTCTCGGTGCCACGGAACTGTGACTTGGTCTGACCGAGTTCACTAGTTTAGGTTCCAAAAGCTGCTTCGGTATCACCGAGTTTTCAAATCGGTAGATCCGAAATGCTTTATGTGGAAAACTAAAACTATGTTTTTGACTCATTATTTTGCAACCTCTATACTTTATGATGCTCATCCAATCTATCTCATCTATATCTATTCACAGGGTCTACTATCAGTGTTTGCATCATGTCAGATCAGAGTGATAGTCAGAACAAGTCTGAGGAGCAAGTTCACACAAGTGAGGGCACTAGTCCCTCTAGCAGCTTTGATGAGGCAAGTTCACATAAGTCGCGCCATCCGAGAGCGAAGGGATGGACCCCGCCATTGAGGCCACACTCGCAGTGGCGATAGAGCCAGATATTGACTTCACCCCTTACGAGAGCTGTGTCGCCGAACCACTGGATTCATCTCCGGCCATGGAATCCGAGCCGCTCACATCCGTGCCCGTCGAGTCCGACTGGGCGCCGATCATGGAGTTCACCTCCGCGGATATCTTTTAGCACTCACCTTTCGGAGATGTGCTAAATTCATTAAGGTCTCTCTCCCTGTCAGGAGAACCTTGGCCAAACTATGTCCGGTTAGAATGGGATGCGGACGACGAAGAAATTCGCTGCCCACCCACCACCCACTTAGTAGCCACTGTCGACGACTTAACCGACATGCTCTACTTCGACTCCAAAGACTTCGACAGTATGGACGACGAAGCCGGAGACGAACAGGAACCACCGCCCTCAGGGCGCTGGACCGCCACCTCATCATATGATATATACATGGTGGACACCCCCAAAGAAGGCAATGACGACGAGACAGCGGAGGATGAAACCTCCAAGAAGCAACCCAAGCGTCAACGTCAGCGGTGCCGCTCTAAGTCCCGCCACAGCAAGAGCAGTGATACCGGCACAGGAGATAATAACACTCCGGATAGCGCCGAAGACAACAACAATCCCCTCCAGCATGGTGTAGAGCTAGAGGATGAACAAGCTAGCCCTCCAGAGCAGGCAGCAGACGGAGAACCGGAGGAGGACAATTACATGCCTCTCTCCGAAGACGAGGCGAGCCTTGATGACGACGAGTTTATCGTTCCTGAGGACCCCGTCGAGCAAGAGCGCTTCAAGCGCCGGCTTATGGCCACGGCAAATAGCCTAAAGAAAAAACGGAAACAGCTTCAAGCTAATCAAGACTTGCTAGCAGACAGGTGGACCAAAGTCCTGGCGGCCGAGGAGCATGAACTCGAGCGCCTGTCCAAGAGTTACCCAAAACGCAGGTTGCTACCTCACCTCGAGCAGGAAGCATTGAAACCTCATTCACCAGTGTACGATGCGGCTGACCAGCCACTATGTAGCCGAGCCAGATAGGCATTTTAGCCTAGAGTTTAGACCGCACCCTGTCACCACTCAGTAAAAAATACTAAGGCCCGGGGCAACACGGAGGACCTGCGAGAGATCTTGGACAATAAGTCAAAAATCGCAAGGTCAATATACGGGACACGGACACGTGTGCCCACACGGGATGATGATCGTCGCATCGGATACTCCAAGAGTAAATCCGGCCGAGCCGAATACAGCAGACAAGACTCATATGAACTACGTCGGGATATAGCCCGGCACAGGGGTGCCGCACCCCCCCTATGCTTCACTGATGAGTTATGAATCATGAATTCCCGGAGGGTTTGAAACCTGTAAATATCAAATCATACGATGGCACAACAGATCCCGCTGTATGGATTGAGGATTTCCTCCTTCACATCCACATGGCTCGCGGTGATGATCTACATGCCATCAAGTACCTCCTACTAAAACTCAAAGGGCCAGCTCGGCATTGTCTGAATAGCTTCCCTGCAGATTCCGCCGGCAGTTGGGAGGATCTGGAAGACGCATTTCTTGACAACTTTCAGGGCACTTATGTGCAGCCACCGGATGCTGATGACTTGAGCCACATAACCCAGCAGCCAGGGGAATCGGCTAGACAATTCTAGACACGGTTCCTGACTAAGAAAAATCAAATTGTAGACTGTCCAGATGCAGAGGCCCTAGCGGCATTCAAGCATAACATCCGTGATGAGTGGCTCGCCCGCCACCTCGGCCAGGAGAAGCCGAAATCTATGGCAGCCCTCACGACACTCATGACCCGCTTTTGCGCGGGTGAGGACAGCTAGCTGGCTCGCAGCAACAACACATCGAGGAATCCGGATACCTTGGATACCAAAGATGTTAACGGTAGGCAGTGTCATAATAGACCAAAGCACCGCAATAACGGCTATAACACCGAAGATATGGCAGTCAATGCCGGATTCAGAGGCTCTAGATCCAGTCAGCGGAAAAAGCCAATTCAAAAAAATAATCCGGCTCCGTCCAGTCTGGATCGCATACTAGATCGCTCGTGTCAAATCCACGTCACCCCCGACAAGCTAGCCAATCACACCAACAGAGAATGCTGGATGTTCAAGCAGGCCAACAAGTTAAATGCCGAGAACAAGGACAAGGGGCCGCATAGCGATGACGAGGAGGAGCCCCGGCCGCCGAACACAGGAGGACAGAAGGGCTTTCCCCCACAAGTGAAGACGGTGAACATGATATACGCAACCCACATTCCCAAGAGGGAGCGGAAGCGTGCACTAAGGGACGTCTATGCAATGGAGCCCGTCGCCCCAAAGTTCAACCCATGGTCGGCTTGTCCGATCACCTTCGATCACAGGGACCACCCCACTAGTATCCGTCATGGCGGACCCGCCGCACCGGTCCAAGACCCCATCATTGACGGATTTCACCTCATTCGAGTCCTTATGGACGGCGGCAGCAGCCTGAACCTGCTTTATCAGGATACAGTGCGAAAAATGGGTATCGATCCCTCGAGGATCAAACCCAGCAAAACCACCTTTAAAGGCGTCATCCCAGGTGTAGAGGCCCATTGCACAGGCTCAATCACACTGGAAGTGATCTTCGGATCACCGGATAACTTCCGAAGCGAAGAGTTAATCTTCGACATCGTCCCGTTCCGCAGTGGCTATCATGCACTGCTCGGACGGACAGCATTTGCGCAATTCAATGCAGTGCCACATTACGCATACCTCAAGCTCAAGATGCCAGGATCTTGCGGGGTCATAACAGTAAATGGAAACACGGAATGCTCGCTCCGTACAGAAGAGCACACTGCTGCCCTTGCAGCAGAAGCAAAAAGCAGCCTGTTCAGGCAGACCACTCATTCGGCATCACGGCCCCCGGACACCTTCAAGCGAGTCTGGAACAAGCTGCAACAGTATCGCCTGGCATGATCAGAGCTCGCCAAGCAATTCGGCCCCCGTCCCAGTCCGAGTGAAGCGACGAAATCCGTGCCGCGCGTACATAACTACGCATTGAAAATACCATGGACATAGGCGGGGGCACAATCAGGACACATCCCGCATTGTGGCTTAACCACACTAGGGGCTGTATATCTTTGACATTCCTTTTCTCTTTCAGGGCCTAACTCTTTGGAAGCCCTTTCCGGCAGTACGATTGCCGGACACATTCCAGAAGCAACAACCAAGGCGGAAAGAACCTAAGATGAACACGGGAACCGCCAGGTGGTCTCTAGTAATACTTGATATACCTGCTTTTCACTATTTATGCGTAGCTTGCCCTGGGATAGGACATTTTGAATTGTCCTACTTTATGCTTATTACACTACTTGTACCAAGTACGCTTCAACGTATCATTTAAATAACAATGCATATCATTAATCTGTCATTGCATTATTTAAGTTTTTCTCTTTCTCTTATATGTCCATTTACGACAGTCCGCACCCACACGTGCGAGTATGGTCGGTTCGCCAGGGGTCCTCGTTTACCCCATAATACGGCACAAGAAGTCCGAACACTTTCGATAGTGTGGCACCCCGAACTTATAGCATTATATGCATCAGCTCCGAATCATATCTTTGGTCAAATGTTGGGTCGCCCGGCTCCCATGCTTTGGTACCTTACGTTCCGCTATATCGGGTAAGGTAGCGGTGGGAGAACTACTGCGACTGTGTCCCGATTCTTCCGGACGAGCACCTCAGTAGAGAAAGACAAAAACTGACTGTCCTGATAAGGCGAGAGACTGGTTGCTGTTCGAGAGGTCTCAAGTCCTTAAAGACTTTTTCCGCTTCGGGCGAGGAGTCGGCCTTGTCCGGCTTAGGCGTGTATAGCGCCCCAAATTCGGCCCTCCGAATACCAGGGGCTTCACCAAAAATTTAAAATCATAGACTTCTATGGCTAAGTGAGAGTGATAAAGCATTATAGTCCGATTGCCTGGTTCGTTGCGCTGAACACCTCCCTTGAAGGACCCAAAATCGGGGTAAAGAGTGTTCAGGTTTATCCCGAACACCCCAGTACTAGTTACATGGGGATAGAAGCCGACGACTGGCCAACTCTCATATTTTATAAACGGCCGCACAGAAGGTAATATTTTAAATTAAGAAAGCGTCGCATGGCGGAAACGAACTAGTTTCATATTACAGGATCTCATGAGCATGTTCATTCAAAAATTACATCCTTGGCACACTCATCTGCCACTAAGCGGGAACCCTTCAGGACACTCTCATAGTAATTCTCGGAGCAGCGATGCTCCTTGCCCTTCGGCGGCCCCTCCTTCACCAGCTTCACGGCGTCCAGCTTCGCCTAGTGCACCTTCGCCCAGGCAAAAGCTCGGCGTGCACCTTTGATGCAGACGGACCGCTTGATGACTTCAAGCCGTGGGTAGGCTTCCACAAGCCGCCTCACCAGACCGAAGTAGCTGCCGGACAGGGGCTCGCCAGGCCACATCCGGACTATAAGGCCCCTCAGGGCCTGTTCGGCCACCTTGTGAAGTTCGACAAACTGCTTCAGTTGGTCGCTCAAGGGCACGGGGTGTTTGGTCCCAGTATACTGAGACCAGAACAACTTCTCCGTCGAGCTCCCCTCCTCAGCCCGGTAACACTCCGCGGCATCTAGTACACTGTGGGGAAGATCTGAAAACACTCCTGGAGAGCTCCGAACTCGGGTAAGAAAAAGGAAAAGTCTCCTTCACGTGCTTGCTTTGCATAAAGAATGCCTTACCCGCTGCTATCTTCTTCACCGCACCAATCTCCTGGAGGACCTTGTGGGCTTCGGCCTTGGTGCTCCGGACGCTTTCAAGTGCCTGCGCGAGCTCGGACTCTTGCGTCTTAGAGTCAAGCTCCAAGGACTCGTGCTTTTTGGCGAGAGCCTCGAGCTCTTGCTGCACCTCGCCTACTCGGGCTTCTTGTTTCTCCCGTTCAATGCATTCTTTGGCCACTTTGTCTTTGGCCTCGGACAACGCCTTCCTCAGGGTCGCCACCTCGGTCGTGGCCCCTGACAAATCCATGATGATCCTATTACTTTACACCCGAACTTCTGTTTAGCTATATAAACAGGGGTATTTCTTACCTTTGCTCTCTTCGAGCTGCCTCTTGGTAAGGTCGAGCTCGTCCTCAGACCGCTTCAGGTCCTTCTTCAGCGCAGAGACCTCCGCAGTACGTGCGGGAGCGGCCAGCAGTGAAGCCTGCACATACACATAGACATAATCTAATTAGACTCCCGAGTCATCATTTGATCCTCTATTCGACTTTTCTTCGCGAACGCCGAACAGAGCATCAGGGGCTACTATCTATGCGGTAATATTTTCTTATATTTTGATTGCTTACCTCAAAGCCTGATAGGAGGCTGGCGCAAGCTTCGGTCAGTCTGTTTTTGGCGGACTGAACCTTCTCGACCATCGCACTCATGATAGTGCAGTGCTCTTCTTTGATGGAAGCGCTGTGAAGCGCTTCCAGCAGGTTGTCCGGTGCCTCTGGTTGGATAGAGGACACCCACACGGATGGTTGGCCCCCCTTGACGGGGGACCGCCTGCCGGAGTCCGGAACCATCGAAGGTTCCCGGCGCAATGTCCGGCTGGGGCCCGAACTCGAAGCCCGTAGGAGCCTCGCTCCCTTGGTACCCAGGGTCCGGGAAGTCGCTGCGAGGCGCCCCCAGGACCACCTCCCCTTGGCTCGGTGCCTTTTGAGACAACACCTCGGCATTGTCCGTAGGGAGAGGGGTGGAAGCGGTCGGAGGAGAACCGCTGTTCATATCCGACGAGTCCAAAGAGCCGCTCGACGAGCGTACGTCGAGATGAGCTCGGGACGGACTGCATAATCATGTTCGGCATGAGGAGAGGCAGTGCAATAAAACATACCATGAAGTACTATGGTGTCCAGACACTTACGACTTCGCCAGGGGCTTGTCCCTGGGTAGCCACTCGTCGCCGCTGTCGGCGGCCGTCGTGGCATAGTCCGGAGGGAGGGAGGGTCCTTCTCTTCTTGGACCCTTCGGCCTCCCCGGATGGGTCGGCCTTCCTTTTCTTGCCTCCCCCAGCAGGGGGGGAGAACTTTTCTCCTCCTCCTCCTCCTCGTTTCCATGGGAGGAGTGCGCGTTAGAGTCATCGAGCGATGAGTCCGATATAACCTTGCGCCGGAGACCCTTTCGGGTCCCCGTGGCCTTCTTCTTGGCCTACTTTGCTGGCACCTCGTAAGGTGCCGGAGTCAGCATCTTCGTTAGAAGAGCTTTTGAAGGATCTTTGGGCAGGGGGGCTGGACAATCAAGCTGCTCCGCTGTCTCTATCTAGTCCTGTTAATGATATGGAAGCTTAGATCTAGCATATAACTAAACCGGGGCAAATAAATATCCTGAGAGATTTAAAAGCCTATCGGATTGGCACGGCGCTTTGCGCTGAGTCCGCGGTCCTCGTGAGGGAGGGAGGAATCTCGGCGCTCTTGAACAACACCCTCCAGACGTCCTCATGCATCGTGTCATAGAGCTCTCGCAGCGTCTGGTGCTTGGCTGAGTCGAACTCTCACAAATTAAATGCCCATCTTTGGCATGGAAGGATCCGGTGGAAGAGCATAACCTGGACCACATTGACAAGCTTGATTTTTCTGCTCGTCATGTTCTGAATGCAGGTCTAGAGTCCGGTCGACTCTACCGAAGAGACCCAGGACAGACCCTTCTTTTTCCAGGAGGTGAGCCGCGTGGGGATTCCGGATCGAAATTTGGGGGCTGGCACTGAGTTGGAGTCGCGCGGCTCGGTGATGTAGAACCACCCCGATTGTGACCCCTTAATGGTATCCACTTAGGTGCCCTTGAGCCAGGTGACATTAGGCATCTTGCCCACCATGGTGCCTCAGCGCTCTGCTTGCAGGGCCGCCCACCACCTTCGGTTTGACGTGGAAGGTTTTCAGCCATAGGCCGAAGTGGGGACTGATGCGGAGGAAGGCCTCGCACACAACGATAAATGCTGAGATGTTGAGGATGAAATTGGGGCCAGATCCTGAAAATCCAGCCCATAGTAGAACATGAGCCCGCGGACAAACGGGTGGAGAGGAAATCCTAGTCCATGGACAAAATGGGTAAGAAAAACTACCCTCTCATGGGGTTCGGGCGTTGGGACGATCTGCCCCGCATTTGGCAGCCGGTGCGCAATATTCGCAGACAGGTATCCGGCTTCCCGTAACTTTTTGATGTTCTCCTCCGTGACAGAGGAGACCATCCACTTGCCTCCTGCTCCGGACATGCTTGGAGTGGTTTGAGAAGAAAAACGCGAGCCTGGGCGCTAGAGCTCGAGTGTGCGGGAATGGGTAGGCGAGAAGGAAGAAGGCGTGGGTGAAAAAAGTAAATCTTTGTCCGTTTATAAGGGCGGAAGAGGCGACGAATCTCCCCACTTGCCTGGCAAAACCGCTTATTCCCCAGGCACCATAATTGATGGCGCGGTTGGGTTACCCACATCCGTATTGATGAGAATCCCGTGATAAGGGGAACACGATCTCTGCTTTGACAAGACGTGTCAAGGAAACCGCCTCGCGTTATGTGCAGAGCTGGTTAAGAAAAATGGTTCGAATAAAAACCGGGCCATGGTGTAATGTCATGCTGTCAAAACGTGCCAACAGATTAGATTTGCGGGAATATTATTCTCTCTACAGTGGTATGTGGAACTTATTTTGCAGGGTCGGACACTGCCCTTGTATTTAAACTCTTCCATGGTGTATTCGGAGGAGGAACCCGCCTTGCAATGCCGAAGACAACACTGCGCGCCGGACTCGTCGTCATTGAAGCCAGGTTCAGGGGCTACTAAGGGAGTCCTGGATTAGGGGGTCTCCAGAAAGCCGGACTATATCCTTTGGCCGGACTGTTGGACTATGAAGATACGATATTGAAGACTTCATCCCGTGTCCGAATGGGACTCTACTTTGCGTGGAAGGCAAGCTAGGCAATACAGATATGTATATCTCCTCCTTTGTAACCGACCTTGTGTAACCCTAGCCCCCTCCGATGTCTATATAAACCAGATGGTTTTAGTCCATAGGACAAGATACAATCATACCATAGGCTAGCTTCTAGGGTTTAGCCTCTTTGATCTCGTGGTAGATCAACTCTTGTAATACTCATATCATCAAGAAAAATCAAGCAAGACATAGGGTATTACCTCCATCAAGAGGGCCCGAACCTGGGTAACATCGTGTCCCCTGCCTCCTGTTACCATCCGCCTTAGACGCACAGTTCGGGACCCCCTACCCGAGCTCGCCGGTTGACACCGACAGCATGACTGCTATGTAAGATGCTTGCACTAAGTACCATGCCGATGCCATTGGTGAGATTGTCCGGATAGGGGAGAGCACATGCTTGAAGAGCCCTGTGAGATTTGCCCACGCCATGGTGCGGGTGTTTGGAGAAGAATATCCGAGAGAACCACATGTGCAAGATACAGAAAAGTTGATGGCTATTGGAGCGGCACGAGGCTTTTCGGGTATGCTTGGGTCAATTGATTTAATGCATTGGTAATAGAAGAACTTCCCCAAAGGTCTGTGCGAGATGTGCCAAGGTTACATACTATATTCGAAGCAATGGCGTCAAAGGACTTGTGGATTTTGCGTGCTTTCTCTAGCTTGTCTAGTTCTCACAATAACGTGAATGTGCTCCAACGATCTCTCATGTTCAGGAGACTTTACAATGAGAAAGTGTCGCTGGGCAAATATAGTGACAACGGGAAGGACTACAACATGGGCTACTACCTTGCAGATGATATCTATTCTAAGTGAGCGGCAATTTCGAAGACAAGATCCGATCCCCATGGCAACAAACAAAGCTAGGAAGGATGTGGAGAGGGCATTCACAGTGCTCCAAGCTCGCTGGGGACTATTCGTGGAGCTGCAATGATGTGGGAATAAGAGATTTTGTGGCAGCCGGTGACATGTTGTGTCATTTTGGACAATATGATTGTCGAGGACAAGTGTGAAGGGGCAGCCTAAACCCATGATTTCGAGAAGCCTGAAGAATAGGCCCACATCCTGGATAAAAAATGCATATCCAATTATGAATTTTCTATAGATGCATCAGAATCTTCAAGACAACTAGGTGCATGTGCAGCTAGTCAATGATATTGTGGAGCATATGTGGACCCATGATGAAAACCATGGAGGAAACCAAGGGTTTTAATGTTTGAATTGAGCACTTCAAATAAATTTTATATTTGAACCATGTATTTCATGTATGAACTATGTTTAAATTGCAGAACTACTCAATGATCTTGTGATATTCATGTGTATGCCCGACATGCATGGAATTGCATGGATTTGTCGATTTAGATATGAGGAGCGTGCATGTTTGAGGGGACTTTTGAGGGGCTATTTGGTTCTATCCACATACGTTTAGGGGGGCCATTTGCTAAGTTTGGCTATAGATCCTCTAAGGCTATATCTGATGTGGCGCCAACTTTAACAAAAAATGTTAATTTATAGAATCATTGAGTTTACTCTCTGATCTATAGAAGCACTTTTCAGCCACTGAAGAAATCCACAACAAAAATAAACAATGCTATCAGGGCATCTCCAACGCGAACCCCTAAACCGCCCGTAATCGTCTGGACCAAGCAGACGAGACGCGATTTGCCATCCAGCGTGTTACCACATCGGTTTGTGGAGCGGTCCGGATGTCTGTTTCCCTTCAAGAAGAAAGCAACCCAAGGGGCTTTGGAGGCATCTGGACCGCTGCCACACATGCGTCCGCCACCCCGGTCCCATCCAAAAAACCCTCCCATGCGAAATACCCTCTCGACGCGAAGCGGTTGCCGCACATTCAGGCCGGTTAGCGCCCTTAAGAGCGGACATGCACTGGTACAACGAGGTGCTATACAAACGGTTTTTAACCCCTTTCCGCGACAACATTTGGAACCGTCGTCGAGTGAGTGTGTGCGACTGGGGGAGGGGGCTCCTTCCCACACGACTCAAAAACCGTCAGGGATAGGCCCTCCTGGCTCACACGCTCCGCAAAATGAGGTCGTGTGCGACGGGCGAGCGATCAAATATGATTATACAAACAATTGTGCTAAAAACAATTATACATGTCAAACCATTTCCGGTCGTAAGTACATCCCACACAGTCAGTACCAGCTAAACATTTTTGTTCGTATATACATTCCACATAGTCAATCCAAGGAATACGTTTTTGGTAGTATGTACATCCTACACAGTTAATCCAAGAAGTACATTTTCGTTCGTATATACATCCCACACAGTCACTCCAAGAAAAACATTCCCTTCGCAGGGACATCACACACAATTTTCCCCATTAAATCATTTGTGATAGCGTTGCCATCGCAGACGATATTAACAATTTTGTCATTTGCATTATTGAATCCATCACACACACTTTTTATGTGGTAAACGTTTGTGCAAGGCGGCCTAACGCAAACAGTTTTCAAGAGGATGTCGTGTTTGATTGTTCATTGATCCAACACTGAGGTCATCGCCCATGGTGTTTCCTAATAACCGTTTGCAATAGAAAAACCCAATTAGCATGCTAATTGCCCTATTATTAATAATCCATTTATTAATCTAATTGAAATTTCATATTAAGCACACAATATATTACATTTTCATATTAAGAAAGTAGGATTTCATAAATGAAATACATCAGAGTACAACATCATATAGCTTCAGCAGTCAGCTACCCCATTACACAACTCCACCATCACCAAGTTTCACATGCAACATATGTAACCTTTCGAAATTAGCATCATAGACGGTACATAGACAAATGGATCTCATCTGGAAAACCTGCTGAAGTGGAAGGCGAATATTGAGCCTTATTGATGTTGAAGGTCTTTGCAACTTTAGGCCAGTGCATGTGGATGATTGACCATCCATCTTTCGTACACTTCAGGAACACTTCCTTATTAAACCGTGGGTGTTGTATGAATACCTTCCTCGCCTCTTGACCATACATGTGCTTTGAGAGGTAATCATCAGTGAACTTCTTTGTGAAGGCCTGAAAACAAGGATATGCAGAAATATCTTCTCTAGATTCGAACGGCGCAAAGGAATTAAAAAGACAGGGTATAACAGTTAGTACCATCTTGTAGTGAACTAATGTCTTGTTCATTGTGCAGACAAAGATCTTGTTTTTTGTTGTTGCTAAGTTCTTTATCAGAACAATCTTTCTGAGTTTCTTGACTTGACTGATATTCATGGACAACTCATTTCCACATATGCAAAAAGGGTCAAACAGTGGGTCAAAACCTCTGACAGCAGGACCTACATGTGCAAGACCAAATTGTTAAAAACCTAATATTTAAAAACAAGAAGTGGAAATGTGTGTTATTAGCTGCAACAAGCCTAATATTTAAAAACAAGCAAACATAGGCATTCAAACTTGTATTGTGCTGGTCTAAGTACACTAGTTATTGGCCCTGTTTGGATCCATGGGTTAGAGTTAGTTTGAGCTAGTTTGGGCTCAAATAGCCCTAAAGTATCGAAACATGAGGGCTAGATTGAGCTAGTTGCGTCTAACCCACCCACAACAACTATCCCACCCAATAGGTGCTGATTGGGGCTAGTTCTCATAGTGCATTTATTGTCAATCTAACACTATCATCCAAACACCTCTTTGGCTAGAGTTAGTTCATGGTTAGTCATTCTTGAGTATCATTGTTATTTAGGAAACGTAGGATAGCGTAGGATTTATTCTACCTTGACTTGTACTCCAAGGTGACCATGTACTCCTATATATATGCCCACGAGGCTCAAGCAATACAATCAACTATTCCACCGATCTCTCTCTCCGTTTTAACTGTCATGAGCTAGAAACTAACTCTAACCTCTAGCTAAGTTAGAGTATTCAAACAGTGCCATTGTTAAATCAAATGGAAAGGCGTGTTAAATACTCCCTCCGGTCCTTTTTATTTTGCATTTAAGAATTTTCTGTAGTCAAACTTCATAAAGTTTGACCTTATTTGTATGAAAACATATCAACATCTACCATGCTAAAGTTATACGATATGAAAATTTAAGTTATGAAACATGTATTGATATTGACTTAATATTGTGAATGTTGGTATTTTTTATAAAGTTGGTCAAACTTTACGAGGCTTGACTTTAGACAAATCTGATATGCGAACTTAAAATATTCGGAGGGAGTACAACATGCTTAACAACAACCAAATATAGTCATTCACAGAGCTATTGTTAAAATTGGTATTGATGAAATTGAACTGCACAGTTCATACTAGCACATATAGAACATCACACTGTTAATAGCTGAAATAAACAAGGCCTATTATGAACTTGCAACTTTGGCCATTGCATGTGGAGATTGCTATCTTCACACTTCCGAACATCCATAAACCGTGGGTGTTATGAATGCGTTCGCCTCTTGACCATGGGTGTGCTTTGGTGGTAACATCAGACTTCTTTAGGCAAAATAATGATGTGCAAGTACTTAATGAAGAAAGGAGTTATGTGGTATCATAGTTATTACTAGTTGTATGAGTAATGTCTTGTTCATTGGTAGGCATCGGTCTTGTTTTTTGTTTTTAATTTCTTTCTGCGACGTCTTTTGAGTTCTTGACTTGAGTGTGTTCATGGGGGGTCCTTTCCACATATGCAGAAATGGTTGGGGATGGGCCCTCCTGTGACATTGTGACCTCCCTGTTCAAGAGCACTTGTTATACACCTAGTGTTTACGATCAAGAAGGGACATGTGTGTTATTACTGCACAAGTCTAATATAAAATAAGCATACAAGCATCATACTTCAAGCCAGGGGCCTCGAGGGCTCGAATACAAGAGCTCGATCATAGACGAGTCAGCGGAAGCAACAATACCTGAGTACAGACATAAGTTAAACAAGTTTTCCTTCAGAAGGCTAGCACAAACTGGGATACAGATCGAAAGTGGCGCATGCCTCCTGCCTGGGATCCTCCTAAACTACTCCTGGTCATCGTCATCGTCCTGCACGTAGTAGTAGGCACCTCCAGTGTAGTAGGAGTCGTCGTCGATGGTGGCGTCTGGCTCCTGGACTCCATCGTCTGGTCGCAACAATCGAATATAGAAAGGGGGGAAAGGGGGGAGCAAAGCAACCGTGAGTACTCATCCAAAGTACTCGCAAGCAAGGAGCTACACTACATATGCATTGGTATCAATGAATGCGGGTAGTATATGTGGACTGAACTACGGAATGCCGGAATAAGAGGGGGATAGCTAGTCCTGTCGAAGACTACGCTTCTGGCCGCCTCCATCTTGCAACATGTAGAAGAGAGTAGATGGTAAGTTCACCAAGTATCATCGCATAGCATAATCCTACCTGGCGATCCTCCCCTCGTCGCCCTGTGAGAGAGCGATCACCGGTTGTATCTGGCACTTGGAAGGGTGTATTTTATTAAGTATCCGGTTCTAGTTGTCATCAGTTCAAGGTACAACTTTGGGTCGTCCTTTTATCGAGGGACACGTCTATTCGAATAGATCAACTTCCCTTTAGGGGTGCACCACATTTCCCAACATGCTCGATCCTCTTTGTCCAGACACACTTTTCTGGGTCATGCTCGGCCTTGGAAGATCAACACGTCGCAGCTCCACCTATGAACAACAGAGAGGTTAGCACGCCGGTCTAAATCCTATGGTGCAGGGGTCTGGGCCCATCGCCCATTGCACACTTGCATGTTGCGTACGCGGCCGGTGAGCAGACCTAGCAACCTCCATTACGAAGGAAGTTGCGCTACGTGGTCCAACCCGGCGCGCGCCGCTTATTCGCTGACGTCACGAAGGCTTCGGCTGATACGACGACGTCGAGTGCCCATAACTGTTCTCGTGTAGTTGGTTAGTGTGTATAGGCTAGTGGCCAGACTCAGATCAAATACCAAGATCTCGTTAAGCGTTTTATTTTGAAGTAACCGCGGACGCCGACCAGGGCCAAGCCCACCTGTCTCCTAGGTGGTCTCAACCCGCCCTGTCGCTCCGCCACAAAGTAACAGTCGGGGCCGTCGGGAACCCAGGCCCACCACTACCTGGGTGGAACCACCTGCCCCTTCATCCCCCAACATCGGTATCCCTTGCGGGTACTCTACGAGCCGACTCGACTTTAGTCACAACATGTATTATGTGTAATATGTATAGTATATACCCGTGATCAACACCCGACGTGATCACGGCCCGATAGTATAGCATGGCAGACTGACAAGAATGTAGGGCCACTGATGATAAACTAGCATCCTATACTAAGCATTTAGGATTGCAGGTAAGGTATGAACAATTGTAGCAACAATGACAGGCTATGCATCAGAATAGGATTAACGGAAAGCAGTAACATGCTACACAACTCTAATGCAAGCAGTAGACAGAGAATAGGCGATATCTGGTGATCAAGGGAGGGGGGGCTTGCCTGGTTGCTCTGGCAAGTAGGGGTCGTAAACAACGTAGTCGACTGGGGCACCAGCAACGGTGTCAGTCTCGTAGTCTACCAGAGAGAAGATGGGGAAGAAACAACGAATACAACGCAAACAGATGCATATCGATGCATGACATGACAAGTAGCGGTGCTAGGTGTACCCTAACGCAGTAGGAGGTGATACCGGCGAAGGGGCAACAACCGGGAAAATATCCCCGGTGTTTCGTGTTTTCGGACAGATGAACCAGAGGGGGAAAGTTGCGTGTTTGATATGATAGGGATGCGTGGCACACGAACGGGCCATGTATTCGGATTCATCTCGTCGTTCTGAGAAACTTTCATGTATAAAGTATTTTCATTCGAGTTACGGATTATTTTATATGATTTTCTAAAGTTTAATTGATTTTCTGAATTTAATTACTTATTTAAATCCAACATTATCTAGAACAGTGAATGATGATGCAAGCATGACATCAGAGTGATGTCAGCAGGTCAACTCGTCGGTTGACCAGTCAAACCAGACAGGTGGGTCCAGTGGGACCCATATGTCATTGTCAGGGGCACTAACAGGGGGGTTTAGACTAACTAAATGGGTTAATTAGAGGGTGGGACCCAGTAGTCAGTGAGAGATTACGGTTTTAATTAACCAATTTAATTAATTAGTCATTTATCTATTTATTTTTATGCGTCTATGGCATGGGCTCCGCATGTCAGTGCCACTGGGCTGCCCAGTTAGCAGTTGACTGGGTCAACCCAGTCAATTGGGCTACCAGGGCCCACTGGCCAGCGTCTCATGGGTGGGGCCCGCCTAGCCACGTCGGCGGACGGCGCCGGAGCGACACCAGCGTGTCAAAACGCGGCGGCACGGCTCAGGAGGTGGTCGGAAAACACCTACAGGGCACCGTTTTGATCGCGGTCGGGTGCGTTATGAAAGTGCAACTATCCCTAGGTGGTTTTGGTAATTCCTAACAACATATAGCTCATTGACCTAATGCTATTTCAAGATTAATATTTCAGGAAAGCTCAATGATTTGCATGGCATGGATGAGAAGTGGACCCCTCCAAATGCTAAGGACAAAAGGATTGGCTCAAGCTCAAAGCTCAAGACTCTACATTTTCTATTTTAGTGATCCAAGATCACATTGAGTCTATTGGAAAAGCCAATACTATCAAGGAGGGATGAGGTGTTGCTTAATGAGGTTCTTGCTCTAAATGCTTAGTGATATGCTCCAAAGCCCTCAACTACTTTCTCACATCCACGTATGACCTAAACCAAAAGTGAAACTCGGCCCCACTGATTCATTCTATCCGGCGCCACCGAGTTCAGATGTCATAGCCACTGCCACAAACCCTAGGCAAATTGATCTCACCGATAGGGATCTCGGCCTCACCGAGATGGGATTGTAATCTCTCTGTTTCCATTCTTAACGTTTCGCTCCCACCGAGATGAGCGATCGGTCCCACCGAGATTGCAATGTAAACTCTCTATTTCCCTTTCGTAACATTTTGGTCTCACCGAAATGAGCGCATCGGTCCCACCGAGTTTACCTGACCAACTCTCTGGTTAGCTTATTACCAAAATCGGTCTCACCAAGTTTGTGTAATCAGTCTCACCGAGATTACGTTTTGCCCTAACCCTAACCATATCGGTCCTACCGAGTTGCATGTCGGTCCCACCGAAAATCCTAACGGTCACTAGATTTGCTGATTCGGTCCGATCGAGTTTATTAATGCGGTCCCACCAAGATTGGCAAGTTGTGTGTAACGGTTAGATTTTGTGTGGAGGCTATATATACCCCTCCACCTCCTCTTCATTCGTGGAGAGAGCCATCAGAACGAACCTACACTTCCAACTTACTTTTTCTGAGAGAGAACCACCTACACTTGTGTTGAGGCCAAGATATTCCATTCCTAGCATATGAATCTTGATCTCTAGACTTCCCCAAGTTGCTTTCCACTCAAATCTTTTTTCTACCAAATCCAATCCTATGAGAGAGAGTTGAGTGTTGGGGAGACTATCATTTGAAGCACAAGAGCAAGGAGTTCATCATCAATACACCATTTGTTGCTTCTTGGAGAGTGGTGTCTCCTAGATTGGCTAGGTGTCACTTGGGAGCCTCCGACAAGATTGTGGAGTTGAACCAAGGAGTTTGTAAGGGTAAGTAGATCGCCTACTTCATGAAGATCTACCGCTAGTGAGGCAAGTCCTTCGTGGGCGACGACCATGGTGGGATAGACAAGGTTGCTTCTTCATGGACCCTTCATGGGTGGAGCCCTCCGTGGACTTGCGCTACCGTTACCCTTCATGGGTTGAAGTCTCCATCAACGTGGATGTACGATAGCACCACCTATCGGAACCACGACATAAACATCCGTGTCTCCTTTTGCGTTTGAATCCTCCAAACCCTTCCCTTTACATTCTTGCAAGTTGCATGCTTTACTTTCCACTGATCATATACTCTTTGCATGCTTGCTTGAATAGTGGTAAGATTGCTTGACTTGTCGAAAGTTGCTAAAATCTGCCAAGAACTAAAATTGGGAAAAGGATAAGTTTTATTTGGTCAAGTAGTCTAATCACCCCCCTCTAGACATACTTTCGATCCTACAAGTGGTATCAGAGCCTTGGTCTCCATTTGCTTTGATTTCCATAGCTTTTGGTGGTCATAGCCTTGGTTTCACAACCTAGGAGAGTATGGCGTCTAGCGAGGGAAATTACCACCGTATATGTCCTTACTTTGATGGTACTAATTTTACTAGTTGGAAGCATAAGATGAAAATGCATATTCTTGGACATAACCCCGCCGTATGGGCTATTGTGTGTATTGGCTTGCAAGGTGAATTCTTTGATGGGAGAGAACTGAACTGTGAAGCTACCGTGGAAGAGTTGAAGATGCTGCAATACAATGCGCAAGCTTGTGATATCCTCTTCAACGGATTGTGCCCCGAAGAATTCAACAAAATCAGCCGTCTTGAGAATGCAATGGAAATTTGGGATACTTTGATTGATATGCACGAAGGTACCAACTCCGTCAAGAAATCCAAGTTGGATGTGCTTCAAAGTCAGCTTGACAAGTTCAAAATGAAGGATGGTGAAGGTGTCACTGAAATGTACTCTAGGCTTGCTCTTATCACAAATGAGATCGCCGGCTTAGGAAGTGAAGAGATGACCGACAAATTCAGCATCAAGAAGATCCTAAGAGCTTTGGATGGAAAATATGATATCATATGCACATTGATCCAAATGTTGCCCAATTACAAAGATCTCAAGCCAACAAAAGTCATTGGAAGAATTGTTGCTCATGAGATGTCACTCAAGGATAAGGAGGAGCTCCATAACAAGTCAAGTGGTGCTTACAAAGCCTCATGTGAAGCTCCCACATCATCAAGTGAGAAACAAACCTTCAATGAAGAATTGAGCCTAATGGTGAAGAACTTCAACAAGTTCTACAAGAGTAGAAGCAAAGAGAGAAGTTCCAAGTCAAGGTCCTACAATGACAAAAGATCTTCTAGTCGAGAGCGAAATTGCTACAATTGTGGAAGACCCGGACACTATTCCAATGAGTGTACGTCACCCTACAAGAGAAGATAAGATTCTCAAAAAAAAGAAGTAGAAGAGAAGAATCCCCATCAAGAGAGAGAAGGAGTAGAGATGATCGTTATGAATGAAGAACATCCCGGAGAAGCAAGGATTCGGAAAGGAAGGACAAGTCATCAAGGAGCTACGCAAAACGAAGACATCAAGCTCATGTTGGTGAATGGGTATCCGGCTCCGACTCCGACAATCACTCCGAGAGAAGCTATCACTCCGACTCTGAATATACTCAAGATGAAGGTGTTGCCGGTCTAGCACTTGTGTCAACCAACTCCTACGACATATTTGATTCACCAAATGAAGGACTTGGAAGATGCTTCATGGCTAAAGGCCCAAAGGTATCACACCCCGAGTATGTTGATTTCAATAGTGATGAAGATGACTTGTTAGGTGATGATGATTTACTTGTTGACAACTCTAGTGATGAGTACTATGATGAAACGCCAATTAATCATGCTAATCAAGATAAAACGAATGACAATGATAAGGAGAAGATTGAGTTTCTAACTAAAGAACTAAACACTCTTAAGTTAGCTCATGAAACTATCTTAGGAGACCATCCAGAACTTTTAAGGACTCATATGAAATTATGTTTTGAAAAGCGCAACCTTGAGCAAGAGCATGAGTTCTTAAAGGCAATCAACGATGATCTTTGCAAGAAAAGTTCTTCTTACATTGCCAAGCGTTTACTCTTATCCACTTACATGCCTCAACTCAAGTCTAGTAACAAGAACAAGAAAGATTCTTCCTCTAGTAGTAACAATAATCATGCTAAATCCAATGTTGTTGCTTCTAGTAGTTCTCTTGATTCCACTAATGTTTCTCTTAGCCAAGTTACACTTCAGCAGGAAAATAGCTTATTGAAGGGAATTATAGAGAAAGGTGTTTACAAGAGCCTTGCCGGGAGTAAGCAATTCGAGGAAATTGTACGCAAGCAAGGAAGGCACCGGAAGAACCAAGGTTTTGGTTTTGAACAAAATTTCAATGCCAATGGAGTTGAGTGGGAAGAAGATCAATACCCCAAGACGAAGTTTGTTCCTCAACAAAATAAGTATGATCCTACTTCCTTCAAAGGGACACAAGCTCAAGATGATCTTCCACCACAAGACCACGAGCAAAAAGGCAAGGATAAGCTTCAAGAGGAAATTGATGCATTTGAAGAAGCACCCAAGGCCTTGGTTAAGTGGGTTCCCATGACTACATCAAGTTCTACTTCATCAAGTACGACTACAACTTCAAGGATTCCCATCAAGATGATGTGGATCCCGAAGAAGAAGAACTAGAGAGTTCCTGAGGGTGACTCCGCCAACATACTTCACTCTATGTCTATGGAAATCCTTGTTTGTTCCTTGTGGGACTAACCCGTGTAGGTATTGAAAGTGCAACTCACTCCAAAGGATTGATCCAAATGATCTACATCAACATTGAGCATCCACATCTTTAACACCTACATGAAGTCATCATCGACAAAACTCAAGGTTAGTTCATCCCTCTTAGGGGGGATCTCACATCTAGGGGGAGCTTTACTCTAAGAATTGAGCTAAAGCAACTCTAATGGTGTGAACACAACAACGCTTTATGTAAAAGTGGTAACCCCACTTGTGCTTAAACGATGAGTATGACCTATGATCAAATGTTCTCATTTGACTCCTAAGTCAATATACTCATATATAGATGACCTAGTCATCGCCAATTGCTTGATAGATGCTAGAATTGGTTGTGCATGCTTTGCCACATATTTCATTTGCCATTTTATTGTGTGAGCATGTTGGTTGCATAATTTACTCATTCGAGGACATCCACTTGTTGTTTTGATTGTTTGGTTCCTTTTCTTTTGCCAAGTGGATGGACAAGAATGCCTAAGAACCTTCTCTAGCTATCTATGCTTTTCTTGTCTCAAACTCCATTCATGCTACATCACAAAGTTTGATCAAGTCAGATTCGAACCACTCTGTGTGAGGAGCATTCAGAGTCCCTGATTCATCATAGACTTAAACTTCCAAAACTTCTTTGTGTGTTTCGGTCTGACCTATTCATCCATTTCGGTCATACCGAGATCACTAAGTCGATCTAGGTTTTGAATCTCGGTGCAACCGATTTGAACTTTTCGGTCACACCAAGTTGCAGTAACTGCTTGCAGTTATGCATCTCGGTTCCACCGAGTTGTTCCACTCGGTCACACCGACAGGGTCGGGCTATATATATCCCCGGGCCAAAATTTGGAAAATTCTCCGAACCCCTTCGCCCGCGCTCAGCCTGCTCTGCCTCCTTGGGTCTCCGGATTGTCCTCCTCATCGCCAGCTGCCTCCCGCCGCTGGTCTCCGCCGCCGTCAACGGAAATCGTCTCCGTTGTTGCCGCCGTAGCAGGTCCATCGCCGCACTTAGGGTATGAACTTGATCCTTGTGGTAATCTCACTCCGATTCCTAGCACATTGCTTTGACATGTATCTTGCCACGATTGAGATCACTCTATCCAGCGAAATCACTCCATAGTTTAGTTGTGGATTGAAAATTTAGGGTTAGGTTTTCACCAAAATCATCTTGGACCAACCGAGTTGTTGAAATCGGTTCCACCGATTTGGCTAAGGCCATTGCACATGTGATTCTTGGTCTGACCGAGAATTGCAAATGGTTGTGACCGAGTGCAATTCTTTGTGAAACCCTAGTAGTCTCGGTGCCACCGAACTGTGACTCGGTCTGACCGAGTTCACTAGTTTAGGTTCCAAAAGCTGCTTCGGTATCACCGAGTTTTCAAATTGGTAGATCCGAAATGCTTTATGTGGAAAACTAAAACTAAGTTTTTGACTCATTCTTTTGCAAAAACCTCTGTACTTTGTGATGCTCATCCAATCTATCTCATCTATATCTATTCACAGGGTCTGCTGTCAGTGTTTGCATCATGTCAGATTAGAGTGATAGTCAGAACAAGTCTGAGGAGCAAGTTCACATAAGTGAGGGCACTAGTCCCTCTAGCAGCTTTGATGAGGGAAGCAGGAGTACACCCAGCAACTTGCCTAAGGCAGCCACCAGGGCCAGAAAGAAGAGAACCTCCGATTCTGAGGATGAGGACTATGTGGCTGTTGAGGAAGAGGACACCTCAAAGAGGAAAGTTCTGAAAAGGAATATGGCACAGCTGCTGCCACTAAGCCAGGAATGAAGACAAAGATTCCTGCCAAGAGAGTTCCTATGTCAAAGGCCAGAACATCCACTCAAGAAACTTTGGGATCTGCACCCAAAGAACAGGTTTGGCAGAGAAGAAAAGGAAGGAAAGGGTCAAGAAGACCACTGCCAGAGTGCTTGGCAGATCGTCAATTATGAGAGATGAAGAGGAAGAGGATGCAGCACCAGCACCCAAAGCTCAAAAGCTTATGGGAGATGCAATTAAAGCATGGGCTGCTCCATCTAAGCCCAAAACTGATCCTAAGACTGCTGCTCCAGCTCCAAAGCCAAAACCCAAGAGGAGCATGAGGAACATCCCTGCTGAGGAGAAGAACAAGGCCCCAGTGCCTCAAGCTGCTGAAGAAGAAGAGGATTCTGTTGTTTTGAGGAAGTTGAAGCCCAAGATCCCCGATCACAATGATGCACACCCAGTTGCAGAGAATATGAAAATCAGGACGGATTCGGGATTGAGGCTATGGAGAGAGTCTAATCCATATGCCACCAGGATAAGGACTGCTGTGGACTACAGATTCCGCACTAAGGAACAACGGGACTTCTATGAGACTGTTTTACTTGACAAGAAGCCCATAGTGTGTGACATGAGATGGGTTGATTGGAAATTCATTAAGGAAAATGAGGATCACTTCCCTGGTGTATATGACAGCTTCAAGGCATGTGGAGTGATGAGTTTGTGGCTCAGAAGCTCACAAAGTGGAATGATGAGCTTATTATGCAGTTCTACTCCACAGCTCATTTCTACCCAGATGGAAGGATTGTCTGGATGTCTGAAGGTACTAGGTACCAGTCAACAATCAAAGAATGGGAAAAATTGATCAATGCTCCTGAAGATAATGAAGATGACTTGGATTTCTATGCCAAGAACAAGAAGGATCACAACACCATGGCACATTTGTACAGAGAGATCCCAGATGCTGCTTTTGAGACACACAAATTTGGATCAGTACATTACCTTCTGCCAGGTTTGCCAACAATCAACTGGATCCTCAGGCACACTCTATTGCCAAAGTCAGGTGATCACAAGATGATCAGAGGCCATGCAATTAACCTGCTTCACATATTTGATGTGACTCAAAAGTTCAAAGTCATGAGCCTAATTGTGGAAATCATAAAGAGAACAGCTACAGATCAGAAGAGAAGTTGTGGGTATGCCCCCACAAATCCAGGAGCTAATCAACTCCAAGATGGGCACTGACACATATCTCTTGGACAAGGAACATATGCCCATCTACCCAGACTTTGAGGACAACAGTGTGGTGATGGATGAGAATGAACCATCTTCTGTGCAAGCACAAGCAAAGAGGGAGAAGGCAAGGACTGAAAAGGCTGTAAAGATGCCAACCATTGATGAGGCATCTTAGTATCTTCTGAAGAGCAAGCAAGATCAGCTTGGCTACTTGATTGCCTCCACTCTAAGGATTGAGAATGGATTGGCCTCCCTGACTCAAAACCAGGAGAGCTTGGAGAGGATCGTGGAGCAGAAGTTCTATGATTTAGCTGTGAAGGTCACTGAGATACAGTCAATTGTTGAGCAACATCAGGATGAAGTGCAGGAGAAGAAGGGCAAGTCTACCACTGGTGCTTTTGCTAGAGTGCCCAGACGATAGAGATCTGCTGCAGTGCCAGTTACAGACACCAGAGCAACTTCATCTGCACCAGCTACAGCTTCAGTGCCACCAGCTCTAGCACCCACTCCACCAGCTCCATCTACATCAACTGATGCCTTTGTCCTTGGAGTTTTATATACACCACCACCTGAAGACCAAGCCCGAGAGTCGATCTAGCACTATGCATTTTTTATGAACTTTTTGGTAACTTGTTGCCAAAGGGGGAGAAAATGTATAGATCATAGGCTTCGAGAGAGAGTGTTGCTCTTTGTTCTCTCTTATTGTTTGGTGGTTGAACTTTGTTATTTTCTTGTTTGACATACTTTATGCTTTTGTGTGATACTTGGATGATCATGTGTTTGATCATATTCTACCTTAATGCTTGTTGGATGACATTATCCTTTTATATCTCCATATGATCATTCACTTTGCTTGGTGATGAGTGCATGTATTTAATTATTATCATTTTGAGCGCTCCACCAAGATGTATGTGACATGGAAGAATAATCCATGATCCTAACTCATTGTGCATTTACAGTCCAAAGCAAATCTTAAACTATGCACAATTTTAGGGGGAGCTCTTGCTTTTCACATACTTCTCAAAGCAACAATGTTTTTCACTCTTACTATCATTTTTCGAAGCTTTGATCTATATGTTGTCATCAATTACCAAAAAGGGGGAGATTGAAAGTGCAACTATCCCTAGGTGGTTTTGGTAATTCCTAACATAATATAGCTCATTGAGCTAATGCTATTTCAAGATTAATATTTTAGGCTCAATGATTGGCATGTCATGCATGAGAAAAGTGGACCCCTCAAAATGCTAAGGACAAAAGGATTGGCTCAAGCTCAAAGCTCAAGACTCTACATTTTCAATTTTAGTGATCCAAGATCACATTGAGTCTATAGGAAAAGCCAATACTATCAAGGAGGGATGAGGTGTTGCTTAATGAGGCTCTTTCTCAAAATGCTTAGTGATATGCTCCAAAGCCCTCAACTACTTTCTCACATCCACATATGACCTAAACCAAAATTCAAACTCGACCCCACCGATTCTTTCTATCCGGCGCCACCGAGTTCAGATGTCATAGCCACTGCCACAAACCCTAGGTAAATCAATCTCACCGATTGGGATCTCGGTCTCATCGAGATGAGATTGTAATCTCTCTGTTTCCCTTTGTAATGTTTCGGTCCCACCGAGATGAGCGATCGGTCCCATAGATATTGCAATGTAAACTCTTTGTTTCCCTTTCGTAACATTTCGGTCTCACCGAAATGAGTGCATCGGTCCCACCGAGTTTACCTGACCAACTCTGTTGTTAGCTTATTACCAAATTCGGTCTCACCGAGTTTGTGTAATCGGTCTCACCGAGATTACGTTATGCCCTAACCCTAACCATATTGGTCCTACTGAGTTGCATGTCGGTCCCACCGAAAATCCTAACGGTCACTAGATTTGCTGAATCGGTCCGATCGAGTTTATTAATTCGGTCCCACCGAGATTGGAAAGTTGTGTGTAACGGTTAGATTTTGTGTGGAGGCTATATATACCCCTCCACCTCCTCTTCATTCGTGGAGAGAGCCATCAGAACGAACCTACACTTCCAACTTACTTTTTCTGAGAGAGAACCACCTACACTCGTGTTGAGGCCAAGATATTCCATTCCTAGCATTTGAATCTCGATCTCTAGCCTTCCCCAAGTTGCTTTCCACTCAAATCTTCTTTCTACCAAATCCAATCCTATGAGAGAGAGTTGAGTGTTGGGAGACTATCATTTGAAGCATAAGAGCAAGGAGTTCATCATCAACACACCATTTGTTACTTCTTGGAGAGTGGTGTCTCCTAGATTGGCTAGGTGTCACTTGGGAGCCTCCGACAAGATTCTGGAGTTGAACCAAGGAGTTTGTAAGGGCAAGGAGATTGCCTGCTTCGTGAAGATCTACCGCTAGTGAGGCAAGTCCTTCGTGGGCGACGGCCATGGTAGGATAGACAAGGTTGCTTCTTCGTGGACCCTTCATGGATGGAGCCCTCCGTGGACTCGCACAGCCGTTATCCTTCGTGGGTTGAAGTCTCCATCAACGTGGATGTACGATAGAACCACCTATCGGAACCACGACAAAAAAATCCATGTCTCCTATTGCGTTTGAATCCTCCAAACCCTTCCCTTTACGTTCTTGCAAGTTGCATGCTTTACTTTCCGCTGCTCATATACTCTTTGCATTCTTGCTTGAATTGTGTTAAGATTGCTTGACTTGCCCAAAGTTGCTATAATTTGTCAAGAACTAAAATTGGGAAAAGGATAAGTTTTATTTGGACAAGTAGTCTAATCACCCCCCCCTCTAGACATACTTTCGATCCTACATGTTAGAACAGCAAGGCGACGACGCGACGGTTGGTGGTGGTCTCGCGGACTGCGGTGGCCGGAGACGAGCAGTACGACGTCATCGGCGGTGGTGTGTTTCCAGCGAGAAACGGCAACGGCGATGTGGCGCGCTATTGGGCAAATAGAAGGGCATGTCAAGGCCTACATGCGCGCGCGAGCACAACGGGCATGAGCCCAGGACCAAAAGGTCATCGGATGATTGCCGGCGACGAGCGTGTGCGGTGACGCGTTCGAGCGCTCAACGAGCTAGGGGCTAGGGGCCACGGGGGAGCGCATGCATGGGTGCATTGGGTTCCTAGAAGCACCAGGAACACGATGCCGTGCTCAGGCGAGCACGACAGAGAGCATGGCCACGGCGGCGAGGCGATCCATGGTGACGGGCTCACGGCAACGGCGGTAGGGTAGCTATGGTGCGCGAGGGGCTTAACGAGGAGGAGCAGGAGGCGGAGGAGCTCACCGTGCGGCACGCAAGTGTTGGAAATATGCCCTAGAGGCAATAATAAAATGGTTATTATTATATTTCTTTGTTCATGATAATTGTCTATTGTTCATGCTATAATTGTGTTATCCGGAAATCGTAATACATGTGTGAATACATAGACCACAACATGTCCCTAGTGAGCCTCTAGTTGACTAGCTCGTTGATCAAAAGATAGTCATGGTTTCCTGACTATGGACATTGGATGTCATTGATAATGGGATCACATCATTATGAGAATGATGTGATGGACAAGACCCAATCCTAAGCATAGCTCAAAGGTCGTGTAGTTCGTTTGCTGTAGCTTTTCTGAATGTCAAGTATCATTTCCTTAGACCATGAGATTGTGCAACTCCCGGATACCGTAGGAGTGCCTTGGCTGTGCCAAACGTCACAACATAACTGGGTGACTATAAAGGTACATTACAGGTATCTCCGAAAGTGTCTGTTGGATTGGCACGAATCGAGACTGGGATTTGTCACTCCGTCTGACGGAGAGGTATCTCTGGGCCCACTCGGTAATGCATCATCATAATGAGCTCAATGTGATCAAGTGGTTGATCACGGGATCATGAATTACGGTACGAGTAAAGTGACTTGCCGGTAACGAGACTGAACAAGGTATTGGGATACCGACGATCGAGTCTCGGGCAAGTAACGTACCGATTGACAAAGGGAATTGTATACGGATTGATTGAATCCTCGACATCGTGGTTCATCTGATGAGATCATCGAGGAGCATGTGGGAGCCAACATGGGTATCCAGATCCCGCTGTTGGTTATTGACCGGAGAGTCGTCTCGGTCATGTCTGCATGTCTCTCGAACCCGTAGGGTCTACACACTTAAGGTTCGGTGACGCTAGGGTTGTTAGGAAGACTTGTATGTGATTACCGAATGTTTTTCGGAGTCCCGTATGAGATCCCGGACGTCACGAGGAGTTCCGGAATGGTCCGGAGGTGAAGATTTATATGTAGGAAGTTGTCATATGGTCACCGGAAAGGTTCGGGGGCATATCGGTATTGTATCGGGGCCACCGGAGGGGTTCCGGGGGTCCACCGGGAGGGGCCACCTCTCTCGGAGGGCCTAATGGGCTGTAGAGGAAGGGGAACCAGCCCTACATGGGCTGGCCGCATCCCCCCTTGGGCCCATGCGCCTAGGGTTGGGGGGGGGACCCTAAAGGGGGCGCCCCCCTTGCTTGGGGGGCAAGCCCCCTCCCCTTGGCCGCCGCCCCCCTCTAGATCTCATCTAGAGGCGGCCGGCCCCCTTCCTCCTTCCCCTATAAATAGAGGGGCAAGGGGAGGGCTGCACACAACATCCAAGGCGCAGCCCCTCCCCTCCCCAACACCTCTCCTCCTCCGTAAGAGCTTGGCGAAGCCCTGCCGGAGTACTGCAGCTTCACCACCACCACGCCGTCGTGCTACTGTTGGAGCCCTCTTCCTCAACCTCTCCCTCCTCCTTGCTGGATCAAGGCGCGGGAGACGTCCTCACTCCATACGTGTGTTGAACGTGGAGGTGCCGTCCGTTCAGCGCTACGATCTTCGGTGATTTGGATCACGACGAGCACGACTCCATCAACCCCGTTCTCTTGAACGCTTCCGCTCGTGATCTACAAGGGTATGTAGATGCACTCCTCTCTCCCTCGTTGCTAGATGACTCCATAGATTGATCTTGGTGATGCGTAGAAAATTTTAAAATTCTGCTACGTTTCCCAACAGTGGTATCAGAGCTAGGTCTATGCGTAGTTACTATGCACGAGTAGAACACAAATCAGTTGTGGGCGTCGAAATTGTCAATTTGCTTGCCGTTACTAGTCTTGTCTTGATTCGGCGGCATCGTGGGATGAAGCGGCCCGGACCGACCTTACACGTACGCTTACGTGAGACTGGTTCCACCGATTGACATGCACTAGTTGCATAAGGTGGCTGGCGGGTGTCTGTCTCTCCCACTTTAGTTGGATCGGACTCGATGAAGAGGGTCCTTATGAAGGGTAAATAGAAATTGGCAATTCACGTTGTGGTTTTGGCGTAGGTAAGAAACGTTCTTGCTAGAATCCTATAGCAGCCACGTAAAAACTTGCAACAACAATTAGAGGACGCCTAACTTGTTTTTGTAGCAAGTGTTTTGTGATGTGATATGGCCAAAGGATGTGATGAATGATATATGTGATGTATGAGATGATCATGTTCTTATAATAGGAATCACGACTTGCATGTCGATGAGTATGACAACAGGCAGGAGCCATAGGAGTTGCCTTTATTTATTTATGACCTGCGTGTCAACATAAACGTCACATAATTACTTTACTTTATTGCTAAAGCGTTAGCCATAGTAGTAGAAGTAATAGATGACGAGACAACTTCAAGAAGACACGATGATGGAGATCATGGTGTCATGCCGGTGACAACGATGATCATGGAGCCCCGAAGATGCAGATCAAAAGGAGCAAATGATATTGGCCATATCATGTCACTATTTGATTGCATGTGATGTTTATCATGTTTTACATCTTATTTGCTTAGAACGACGGTAGCTTAAATAAGATGATCCCTTGTAATAATTTCAAGAAAGTGTTCCCCCTAATTGTGCACCGTTGCGAAGGTTCGTTGTTTCGAAGCACCACGTGATGATCGGGTGTGATAGATTCTAACGTTCGAATACAATGGGTGTAAGCCAGATTTACACACGCAATACACTTAGGTTGACTTGACGAGCCTAGCATGTACAGACATGGCCTCGGAACAGGAAGACCGAAAGGTCAAGCATGAGTCGTATAGAAGATACGATCAACATGAAGATGTTCACCGAAGTTGACTAGTCCGTCTCACGTGATGATCGGACACGGCCTAGTTAACTCGGATCATGTTATACTTAGATGACTGGAGGTATGTCTATCTGAGTGGGAGTTCATTGAATAATTTGATTAGATGAACTTAATTATCATGAACTTAGTCTAAAATCTTTACAATATGTCTTGTAGATCAAATGGCCCACGTTGTCCTCAACTTCAATGCGTTCCTAGAGAAAACCAAGCTGAAAGAGGATGGCAGCAACTATACGGACTGGGTCCGGAACCTGAGGATCATCCTCATAGCTGCCAAGAAAGATTATGTCCTAGGAGCACCTCTAGGTTATGCACCTGTCCCAGAGAACCAAGACATTATGAACGCTTGGCAGTCACATGCTGATGATTACTCCCTCGTTCAGTGCGGCATGCTTTACAGCTTAGAACTGGGGCTCCAAAAGCGTTTTGAGAGACACTGAGCATATGAGATGTTCGAAGAGCTGAAAATGGTTTTTCAAGCTCATGCTCGGGTCGAGAGATATGAAGTCTCCGACAAGTTCTTCAGCTGTAAGATGGAGGAAAATAGTTCTGTCAGTGAGCACATACTCAAAATGTCTGGGTTGCATAACCGCTTGACTCAGCTGGGAGTTAATCTCCCGGATGACGCGGTCATTGACAGAATCCTTCAGTCGCTTCCACCGAGCTACAAGAGCTTTGTGATGAACTTCAATATGCAGGGGATGGAAAAGACCATTCCTGAGGTATATTCAATGCTGAAATCAGCATAGGTAGAAGTCAAAAAGGAACATCAAGTGTTGATGGTGAATAAAACCACTAAGTTCAAGACAGGCAATGGTAAGAAGAACTTCAAGAAGGACGGCAAGGGAGTTGACGCGCCCGGTAAGCAAGCTGCCGGGAAGAAGCCAAAGAATGGACCCAAGCCCGAGACTGAGTGTTTTTATTGCAAGGGAAGCGGTCACTGGAAGCGGAACTGCCCCAAATACTTAGTGGACAAGAAGGCCGGCAACACGAAAGGTATATGTGATATACATGTAATTGATGTGTACCTTACCAGTACTCGTAGTAGCTCCTGGGTATTTGATACCGGTGCGGTTGCTCACATTTGTAACTCAAAGCAGGAGCTGTGGAATAAGCGGAGACTGGCGAAGTACGAGGTGACGATGCGCATCGGGAATGGTTCCAAGGTCGATGTGATCGCCGTCGGCACGCTACCTCTACATTTACCTACAGGATTAGTTTTAAACCTCAATAATTGTTATTTAGTGCTAGCTTTGAGCATGAACATTGTATCATGATCTCGTTTAATTTGAGATGGCTACTCATTTAAATCCGAGAATAATGGTTGTTCTATTTATATGAGAGATATGTTTTATGGTCATGCTCCGATGGTGAATGGTTTATTCTTAATGAATCTCGAGCGTAATGCTACACATATTCATAGTGTGAATACCAAAAGATGTAAGGTTGATAACGATAGTCCCACATACTTGTGGCACTGCCGCCTTGGTCACATAGGTGTCAAACACATGAAGAAGCTCCATGCAGATGGACTTTTAGAGTCTCTTGATTACGAATCATTTGACACGTGCGAACCATGCCTCATGGGTAAAATGACCAAGACTTCGTTCTTAGGAACAATGGAGCGAGCAACCAACTTATTGGAAATCATACATACTGATGTGTGCGGTCCAATGAGTGTTGAGGCTCGCGGTGGCTATCGTTATGTTCTCACCCTCACTGATGACTTGAGTAGATATGGGTATGTCTACTTAATGAAACACAAGTCTGAGACCTTTGAAAAGTTCAAGGAATTTCAGAGTGAGGTTGAGAATCAACGTGACAGGAAAATCAAGTTCTTGCGATCAGATCGTGGGGGAGAATACTTGAGTCACGAATTTGGCACACACTTAAGAAAATGTGGAATAGTTTCACAACTCACGCCGCCTGGAACACCTCAGCGTAATGGTGTGTCCGAACGTCGTAATCTCACTCTATTAGATATGGTGCGATCTATGATGTCTCTTACCGATTTACCGCTGTCATTTTGGGGCTATGCTTTAGAGACTGCCGCATTCACTTTAAATAGGGCTCTGTCAAAATCCATTGAGACGACACCGTATGAATTATGGTTTGGGAAGAAACCTAAGCTGTCGTTTCTAAAAGTTTGGGGATGCGATGCTTATGTCAAGAAACTTCAACCTGAAAAGCTCGAACCCAAGTCGGAAAAATGCACCTTCATAGGATACCCTAAAGAAACTGTTGGGTATACCTTCTACCTCAGATCTGAAGGCAAGATCTTTGTTGCCAAGAATGGGTCCTTTCTAGAGAAAGAGTTTCTCTCGAAAGAAATAAGTGGGAGGAAGGTAGAACTCGATGAAGTATTACCTCTTGAACTGGTAAGTGGCGCAGCTCAAGAAAATGTTCCTGAGGTGCCTGCACAGACTAGAGAGGAAGTTGATGATGATCATGAAACTTCAGATCAAGTTGCTACTAAACTTCGTAGGTCCACAAGGACACGTTCCGCACCAGAGTGGTACGGCAACCCTGTCTTGGAAATCATGTTGTTAGACAACGGTGAACCTTCGAACTATGAAGAAGCGATGGCGGGCCCGGATTCCGACAAATGGCTGGAAGCCATGAAATCCGAGATAGGATCCATGTATGAAAACGAAGTGTGGACTTTGACTAACTTGCCCGATGATCGGCGAGCCATAGAAAATAGATGGATCTTTAAGAAGAAGATAGACGTGGATGCTAATGTGACCATCTATAAAGCTCGGCTTGTCGCTAAGGGTTATCGACAAGTTCAAGGGGTTGACTACGATGAGACTTTCTCACCAGTAGCGAAGCTGAAGTCCGTCCGAATCATGTTAGAAATTGTCGCATTCTATGATTATGAGATATGGCAAATGGATGTCAAAATGGCATTCCTTAATGGTTTCCTTAAGGAAGAATTGTATATGATGCAACCGGAAGGTTTTGTCGATCCTAAGAATGCTGACAAGGTGTGCAAGATCCAACGCTCGATTTATGGGCTGTTGCAAGCATCTCGGAGTTGGAACATTCGTTTTGATGAGATGATCAAAGCGTTTGGGTTTATGCAGACTTATGGAGAAGCCAGCATTTATAAGAAAGTGAGTGGGAGCTCTGTAGCATTTCTCATATTGTATGTGGATGACATACTGTTGATGGGAAATGATATAGAATTCTTGGAAAGCATAAAGGCCTACTTGAACAAGTGTTTTTCAATGAAGGACCTCGGAGAAGCTGCTTATATATTAGGCATCAAGATCTATAGAGATAGATCGAGACGCCTCATTGGTCTTTCACAGAGTACGTACCTTGACAAGATATTGAAGAAGTTCAAAATGGATCAGTCAAAGAAGGGGTTCTTGCCTGTATTGCAAGGTACGAGATTGAGCACGGCTCAATGCCCGACCACGGCAGAAGATAGAGAAAAGATGAGTGTCGTCCCCTATGCCTCGGCCATAGGGTCTATCATGTATGCTATGCTGTGTACCAGACCTGATGTAAACCTTGCCGTAAGTTTGGTACCAAAGTAATCCCGGCATGGAACACTGGACAGTGGTCAAGAATATCCTGAAGTACCTGAAAAGGACTAAGGAAATGTTTCTCGTTTATGGAGGTGACGAAGAGCTCGTCGTAAAGGGTTACATCGATGCTAGCTTCGACACAGATCTGGATGACTCTAAGTCACAAACCGGATACGTGTATATTTTGAATGGTGGGGAAGTAAGATGGTGCAGTTGCAAGCAAAGCGTTGTGGCGGGATCTACATGTGAAGCGGAGTACATGGCAGCCTCGGAGGCAGCACAAGAAGCAGTCTGGGTGAAGGAGTTCATTACCGACCTAGGAATCATACCCAATGCGTCGGGCCCGATGACTCTCTTCTGTGACAACACTGGAGCTATTGCCCTTGCCAAGGAGCCCAGGTTTCACAGGAAGACCAGGTATATCAAGCGTCGCTTCAACTCCATTCGTGAAAGTTTTCAAAAGGGAGACATAGAGATTTGTAAAGTACATACAGACCTGAATGTGGCAGACCCGTTGACTAAACCTCTCCCTAGAGCAAAACATGATCAACACCAGAACTGCATGGGTGTTTGATTCATCACAATGTAACTAGAATATTGACTCTAGTGCAAGTGGGAGACTGTTGGAAATATGCCCTAGAGGCAATAATAAAATGTTTATTATTATATTTCTTTGTTCATGATAATTTTCTATTGTTCATACTATAATTGTGTTATCCGGAAATCGTAATACATGTGTGAATACATAGACCACAACACGTCCCTAGTGAGCCTCTAGTTGACTAGCTCGTTGATCAAAAGATAGTCATGGTTTCCTGACTATGGACATTGGATGTCATTGATAACGGGATCACATCATTAGGAGAATGATGTGATGGACAAGACCCAATCCTAAGCATAGCTCAAAGGTCGTGTAGTTCGTTTGCTGTAGCTTTTCTGAATGTCAAGTATCATTTACTTAGACCATGAGATTGTGCAACTCCTGGATACCGTAGGAGTGCCTTGGGTGTGCCAAACGTCACAACGTAACTGGGTGACTATAAAGGTACATTACAGGTATCTCCGAAAGTGTCTGTTGGGTTGGCACGAATCGAGACTGGGATTTGTCACTCCGTATGACGGAGAGGTATCTCTGGGCCCACTCGGTAATGCATCATCATAATGAGCTCAATGTGATCAAGTGGTTGATCACGGGATCATGCATTACGGTACGAGTAAAGTGACTTGCCGGTAACGAGACTGAACAAGGTATTGGGATACCGACGATCGAGTCTCGGGCAAGTAACGTACCGATTGACAAAGGGAATTGTATACGGATTGATTGAATCCTCGACATCGTGGTTCATCCGATGAGATCATTGAGGAGCATGTGGGAGCCAACATGGGTATCCAGATCCCGCTGTTGGTTATTGACCGGAGAGTCATCTCGGTCATGTCTGCATGTCTCCCGAACCCGTAGGGTCTACACACTTAAGGTTCGGTGACGCTAGGGTTGTTAGGAAGACTTGTGTGTGATTACCGAATGTTGTTCGGAGCCCCGGATGAGATCCCGGATGTCACGAGGAGTTCCGGAATGGTCCGGAGGTGAAGATTTATATGTAGGAAGTTGTCATACGGTCACCGAAAAGGTTCGGGGGCATATCGGTATTGTACCGGGGCCACCGGAGGGGTTCCGGGGGTCCACCGGGAGGGGCCACCTCTCTCGGAGGGCCTAATGGGCTGTAGAGGAAAGGGAACCAGCCCTACATGGGCTGGCCGCATCCCCCCTTGGGCCCATGCGCCTAGGGTTGGGGGGGAAACCCTAAAGGGGGCGCCCCCCTTGCTTGGCTGGCAAGCCCCCTCCCCTTGGCCGCCGCCCCCCCCTCTAGATCTCATCTAGAGGGGGCCGGCCCCCTTCCTCCTTCCCCTATAAATAGAGGGGAAAGGGGAGGGCTGCACACAACATCCAAGGCGCAGCCCCTCCCCTCTCCAACACCTCTCCTCCTCCGTAAGAGCTTGGCGAAGCCCTGCCGGAGTACTGCAGCTTCACCACCACCACGCCGTCGTGCTGCTGTTGGAGCCCTCTTCGTCAACCTCTCCCTCCTCCTTGCTAGATCAAGGCACGGGAGACGTCCTCGCTCCGTACGTGTGTTGAATGCGGAGGTGCCGTCCGTTCGGCGCTAGCATCTTCGGTGATTTGGATCACGACGAGTATGACTCCATCAACCCCGTTCTCTTGAACGCTTCCGCTCGTGATCTACAAGGGTATGTAGATGCACTCCTCTCTCCCTCGTTGCTAGATGACTCCATAGATTGATCTTGTTGATGCGTAGAAAATTTTAAAATTCTGCTACGTTCCCCAATAGCAAGATGGCCCATTGTGGTTTAGTAGCAGCAGGGGCGTTGCTGGAGTTGATGAAGAATGGCGGCGACCAAAGATGTGGAAGAAGGGAACGTTGCAGCAGCGCCTCCGAGCTCCAGCGATGGCCACGGGTCAACGAGGAGGACGGCGGCGGAGAGGACAGACACGTTGGTGAGGCGAGGTGGTGGCTGTGGCCGCGCGATTTACGACGGGGAGTCCATGGCGGCGCTCGGATGCGGTGGGAGAGGAGGAGTGGCGAGGTGGATCTGACGGGAGAGGGAGAGGGAGCGTGAGGTGGAGTGGGGAGGAGACCCAAGGAGGCGCGACGCTGGCGATCTTATCCCCTCCTGGCGCCGGTGCCGGCAAGGTGGTTGGGTGGGAGCGCGCCCCTGTTCCGACCCGGGTCGGGGGAACAGGGGAGGGAGACGAGGCAGGGGAGCCGGGCCGGCAGGGCTTTGCCCAGTTGGGCTGGCCAGCTGTTGCTAGCTGGGCCATGTGGCCCAGGGGGTTGGGGGGTTTTCTTTTCTATTTCTCTTTTGTTTTGTTTTTCTGTTTTTATTGTTTCTCTTTTATTTATTTTCTTTTCTGTTTTATCATTTGAAAATATTTAGGCAACTTCTAAAAATGGGTTTTCTCCACAATAATTACCAGTGCAATATTTGGCACCCACCGAACATTTTTGTTTCAATGTTTGAAAAAATTTATCGTTCGACTCGATTTTAAATTTGAATTTTGTATCGGTTTCGAATCAACGTGAGTTTATCAACAGTAACCGAAGTGACGTGTCATCATTAGCAGAGTTTTACTGTAGCTTAATTTTCCGGGTGTTACAGACACCAAATGAGCTCGTGTGCGATCGGGCGAGGCATCGAAACCCAATCATTTCCGTAGGTATGTACATCCCACACGGTGAATCGCAGAAAAACATTTCCGTAGGTATGTATATCACTCACAGTTAATCCAAGGAATACGTTTCCGTTCTTATGTACATCCCACACAGTCAATCCAGGGAAAACATTTCCGTTCTTATGTACATCCCACATAGTCAATCCAGGGAAAACGTTTCCGTTCGTATGTACACCCAACACAGTTTTATGTGTAGGCTCGTGTGTGAAAGATGTAACTATCGCTCTGCCTTGGTTAACTGTTTGCTTTTATCAACTACATCACACACGATTTGATGAGTAAAACTGTGTGGCATTGGGCTATGCATCACAAGCTTTTTTTACTGCTAGAACCGTTTGCAAAGTTCCATGACACATTTAGCAGGTTTATTAGTTTACAATTAATTATTTTAGTATTACGCAAATTCACATTGCATATCGAACAACTGTTTGCCAATTTCATATCAGGCACATAAGTATATTATAACATGACAGTACGATAGCTACATGAAAACAACATAGTACAACATATAGCTAGTTCAACTTCATAAGAACAATATATTTATTTCCCTAATCGAGATCATCCAGGGCCGTCTTATCCACCTCTGCTTTCGGTTCAGTAAGAACCTATTTTGCACCGGCCAACTGGGAAAGTGCCTCCTCCTTCGCCAACACCATCCTAACAAAGTCTGATTAAAATAATCTGAGCTCATTCTCCACCTTCCTCTTTTTATCCCGCATCTTTTAATATTCTTCAGCGTTGACAACACTTTCTCTGTTCTCTTCCTCATACATGCTCTAGAGCTTATCTAGGCACATCTTCAAAGACTGTGGCCACTCTTGATCAACCCATTCCAAGTAAGAACACTTCCGTTCATCCTATAATATTTAAAACTAGATCAGTAACAATTGTAGGGGAAATGGGCTTATAGCAACATAGAAAATCACTAATGCTTATTTTGAAAAACTGAAGAATCATGTTAATTATGACATATCTTCTAAAAATATCAATGTGTAAATGAATTAATTGCTACTGAGACAACAACCAAATTCTGGAACATCAGAAGCTATAATTAACTACAACAATGCTACAAGTTCTTACTCATGTACAATAAATAACAAATTGAACATTTTATGAGGAAGGTAAATATAACTACAATAGCATAGCGACAGTGTTTGGATGACAACAAATTGATACTAACAGGTGTGTACATGCACAAATTTAGTAATATAGAACTAATAGCACTAAGGTCATCCACTATGTATGCCAAAACTGGTGTAAAGACAACTGTTGCTACATCTCGCACCTATGCCCTGCACTGGCGGGCCGATGCAGCGGAAAAAAATCAGGGACCCGAACTCCAGAGCACCTAGTTGTTCTGATGCCCAGTTTCTTCGTGCCATAAAGATTTAGTATTTTACTGCTTGGCTGCTCGGATGTGTGGACCAAAGTTGGCTGCACAAACTGCTGAAGCGGCGCCAAATAATTTTCTAATGTCACTGCTGATGAGATGGCAACAATTTTAGATACTATGTAAAAACTGTGACACTATCTTAGGATGCGTTTGGTTGAAGGTGTGGTATGAATGGGTTGGGACCGTGGCAGTGTCTGAATCACATCTAACAAATGATTTGTAACAACGAAAGAGGGTCTAACCTTCTCTGCACATGCCAGAAACTTCCTCCCACTGTCCACAGATTCAAACGCAACTAGCTTCACGCATGGATATTGATGGTGACAATGAGAAGATAGATCTTCAGCCACCCCGCTCCATTCATTGCCACTGATGGTCCTAGGGAGCTACAAGAAGAAGAATGACTCAAATCGACCGACGGGTAAAAATCCTTCATTCCAAGTCATAGTCTGAGAGACAGAGAAGAGAGGCATACCCGGATGGTGAAGGAGTCGTCGACGGAGGAGGATCCACTAGAGAGGTCCTTGAAGAAGACCATGGCGACCCCGGCGGTAGTATGCGAGACAGCGAGAGCGAGGAAGCGGTTGTAGCTTAGGAAGGAAGGAGGAAATAGGGGAAATGTGACTTGTGGTCAGGGAGAAAAGGGGGTGGGGAAGGGGAGGGGCGGGAGTAGATATTTTGGCGGTAGGCCAAAATTTTGGAAATGTGGAGGGAAACTTTGCGCACGGTGCCGCTGGACCATTCACTTTGAACGATTGTGTGCATCGCAAATGATTTTTCTACTTTACACGCATGCGATGAGTTTGATAATTCAAATTTTGGTGGAAATTTCCCCAGGTACGTCATTGCATAATTTAACATCACTTGCTAATTTGGGCACACAAAAGAGCGTACAACAGATAGACCACACTTACTGAATCGAGCAATTTTAGTAATTAAATAGAGCCAGTTGACCTAAACATTGTGATCTGCGCAACAATGGTTCTATTATTTTTCCAGTGCGAAAAACAGCAGGTTTACTTGGTGCAGCTCCACATGCTGAACAAAAGACGCGCTTGAAAAGATATTCAGATGAAAGTATACTGGAGCATTCAAGATACGATCCACCAAATGCGTTACAGATCGGTTCGTTTAATTTTGAAATTCCACCAGTCGAACCGAAGAAGGATATTGTCAAACCAAACTTCAAGACTCCTCCTACATAAGTGGTTGTTGGTGCCGTCTTCGTTCAGTAGCAGACAAAGTCCTTTCTTTTTTAAACAAGTCCTATGTAATCAACGTGGCCGGAAGATTAATTAGTGTTTTTAATTAGGAAATACTAGTACTAGGCGAGAGAAGGCGTGTCCTTGTTTCCTTTTAAAATAGTATACGTGATTGAGTCGGTTAGAGTTTGTTATGTCGTTTGCGGCTGGTTGGCGTCGCCTATATATTGGGCATATTCAGTTTTGTATCGGGCAGATTTGTTTTAGTTTGGAGTTGAATAAAAACTATAGAAAGGCCTCTCGTCGGGAGGCAGCCAGGATGTGTACCTGTGAATCCTAGGGATTCGTTGCTGCTGTGCTCGTGTCTGATCTCGTATCAGTTTCGGTGCAAAGTTTTCTCCTTTGGCTTCTTATTCTTTTGTTTGATCCGAAGGTTGTTTTCTTCTACACCTATTTCTTGTGTGACTATTACTGGCGTTGTTCGCTATTATTTCGCAAGTATCATGGAAGATCGGACCAACCAGCGACTCGTCGTCTAGTCGAGTCTTATCAAGTGGTATTTAGAGCTAAGGTTGTTCACGGTACTGCGTTGATCAAGATGTCGACCTCGGTCAACAAGGGTGATGAGGTTGCCGCTGATTCTGAGGAAATAGTACGTCCAGTGTATGCGGATGATATTCCGCACAATATTCGGGATGGTTTTGACCACACATGCAACTACATCAAGCAATGTCATGATGCGCTCAGCAAAAGAATAGATGTCCTGATCACTCGGTTCGATGGTTTGGCAGACATCATCAATATGCCGGCAATGAATTCTGCACCACTACAGACTGCTCCGGCTGCTCCACTGCATTATGCACCACCAGCTCGCGATGGACATGCCAGCGTGCATGATCGCCGTTTGGCGGCACAACCTCATGCTGGAGATGATGGTTTTGATGATGGCGTTGACCAGGCAGGGTACGCTCGACGACCACGACACTATGAGCCTCGTCCTGAAACTTCCGTTCGTGGTGGAGTGCATGACCGAGTTGGTCAAGCTGTGCGTGTGCCTTTGGATGACGGAATTGGGCGCATAAAAATTTCAATCCCTTCATTCTCCGGCAAGTGCGAACCAGAAGGCTATTTGGAGTGGGAGATGCGTGTTGTTCAAATTTTTGATGCCCATCATTATAGCGAGGAGAAGAAAGTTCAACTTGCTGGAATTGTGTTCACCGGTTACGCGCTAATTTGGTGGAATCAAATTTGTCGTTCAAGACATCGCCCGACGACTTGGCGAGGTATGAAAGAATTCATGAGGCAATGTTTTGTTCCTGAGCACTATAAAAGAGATATGTACAACAAGTTGCAGCGGCTCTCTCAAGGTAATATGAGTGTTGATGAATATTACAAGGAGATGGAATTGCTTATGATACGTACAGGGACAATGGAGGATCCGGAGGCGGCCATGGCATGTTTCTTTAACGGGCTAAATATCGAGGTGCAGGATCGTGTTGTGATGGTGGTCTACCACAACATACAAGATCTTGTGCACCAAGATGTGCGTGCGGAACAACAGATTAAGCGACGCCAAGTCAACACAGTTCCCAATACCACTTTGAACACATGGCGACGCTCGCTACATAAGAGCGAGGATGTCGTTCCTAGCTCTAGGGCGGCAACATCAAACCGCTCTCATGATTCTGTGTAGAAGGATGCTTCCAAATCAGGACTGTCGAGGGCTGATTCTAGTGCACAGTCGACCACACGCACTAGTGACATAGAATGTTTTAAGTGTGGCGGAAGGGGACATATGAAGCGTGAATGTCCTAATGAGAAAAGAGTGTTGCTCACAAGAGATGGATATGCATCCGCTAGTGATGAAGAGGCAGTTTCTAACACTTCTAGTGAAAAATCTAAGGATGCTGAAAATGTGGTTGCGAGTTTTGAAGCTGCTGAATCATATCCGTCACTAATGGTGCAACGAGTGCAAGAGGATCACATTGAGGATAAGGGACAGCGTTGGAATATTTTTTAGACTCAGTGCAAGGTCAACAATAGCAACTGTAAGTTGATCATCGATGTGGAAGCTACACCAATGCGGTCAGCAAGGGGTTGGTGGATTCTTTAGGATTACGTGTGTGGAAACATCCACAACCTCATCGTGTCGAGTGGATGCATCACACGGGAAAATTGAAGGTTACACACAAGGTGCGCATCAATTTTTCGGTTAGTGACTATACTGATAGGGTTGTATGTGATGTTTTGCCCATGGATGCATGCCATATATTATTGGGAAGGCCATGGCAATATGATCGTGGTGCCATACATGATGGGAGGTCCAACACTTATTCATTTTGGAACAAAGGAAGACGACATATGCCGCGACCAATGTTTACCGATGCAATCAAGGTAGATGTTGATGCTTCTTTTCAAAAAAAGATTGCAAAGGTTATTTAGAAACCGAGGACGGCTTCGATTCAAGAGGGAGAGGATGATCTGTGCAACAATGGTACTATTATTTTTCCAGTGCGAAACACAGCAGGTTTACTTGGTGCAGCTCCACGTGCTGAACAAAAGACACGCTTGACAAGATATTCAGATGAAAGTATACTGGAGCATTCAAGATACGATCCACCAAATGCGTTACAGATCGGTTCGTTTAATTTTGAAATTCCACCAGTCGAACCGAAGAAGGATACTGTCAAACCAAACTTCAGGACTCCTCCTACATAAGTGGATGTTGGTGCCGTCTTCGTTCAGTAGTAGACAAAGTCCTTTCTTTTTTAAACAAGTCCTATGTAATCAACGTGACCGGAAGATTAATTAGTGTTTTAATTAGGAAATACTAGTACTAGGCGAGAGAAGACGTGTCCTTGTTTCCTTTTAAAATAGTATACGTTATTGAGTCGGTTAGAGTTTGTTACGCCGTTTGCGGCTGGTTGGCGTTGCCTATATATTGGGCATATTCAGTTTTGTATCAGGCAAATTTGTTTTATATTGGAGTTGAATAAAAACTATAGAAAGGTCTCTCGTCGGGAGGCAGCCAAGATGTGTACCTGCGAATCCTAGGGATTCGTTGCTGCTGTGCTCGTGTCTGATCTCGTATCAGTTTCGGTGCAAAGTTTTCTCCTTTGGCTTCTTATTCTTTTGTTTGATCCGAAGGTTGTTTTCTTCTACACCTATTTCTTGTGTGACTATTGCTGGCATTGTTCGCTGTTATTTTGCAAGTATCGTGGAAGATCGGACCAACTAGCGACTCGTCGTCTAGTCGAGTCTTATCACATTGCTCTAACAAAAGACCAGCATTAAAAACAAAGCTGAAGTACGGATAATTTTAATAAATCCGCCACTGCGCCGGCCTATGCATCATCGGTGTGAGATGAGACATCAATGACTTGTCCTGGAGAAATGCCGCCGTTGGTGGACTCCGCGTCCCCCTACTGAAGTCGACCGCGTCCTCGTCCTCGGCGCCGCCCTTAAGGTTGCAGTACTCGTAGTAGTGGCCGCGCTAGAGCTCGCGTTGGTACTCCACCGTCGATTCCTCGACGAACAATCTCTTCTCTACCTCGACCTCGGCCACGTGCAACTCCTCCTCTCGGCGCTCCTCGATCTCCGCCGCCTCCTGCATCTCCATCTCCCGCTCGGCGACCTCATGAGGAAGCAAGTGCTCCATGGCCACCGCCACCTTTTCGGGCGTGGGTTGCATGCTGGAGTCCGAGGTGGCCTGGAATATATTGGCGTGTGCATCCTCGATCTTGGCGTGGACGGCCTCGACTCGGGCTAGGGCGACATCGGCAGCATAGACGGCAGCTCGAGCGCTCTCGGCGTTTGCAGCCGCCGTCGTAGCGGCAGCTGCAGCCGTCTCGGCTGCTGAAGCTGCCCTGTCGGCTGCCGCACACGCCCTCTCGGCGAAAGGGGCCACGCTCAATGCGGATGCGGCGGCACTCTTGGCGTAGGTGGCCGCGGCTCTCAGAGCAGGCAGCGGCGCTCGGGGGGGGGGGGGACGCGGCCATCGTATGGGTCTTCATGAAGCGTTTCCACGACGTCATCTTTGCAAGAAGGGGGTGCGGGAATGGGATCGGGATTCGTGGATTCGGGGGTTGCCGGCACTGGAGCAGATGAGTCGGCGAAGCTCAAGGAGGGAGACTTAAATAGATGCAAATATTTTCACTACAAATGGTTCCCAGAAAACAACCGTGTGTTATGTTGTAGATATTTTTTATTAGCTGTGAAAGATGAATTTGGAGTAAAGTGGCAACAGATGGTTTTTTAAATGAACGAGAAATTTTGTAGTACTAATACAACTGTCAGGTCAAATTTTGGAAAATTTTAGGGGTCATTTCAACTTTTAAGATATTTAAGTGATTTTCTAGCCATTTAATGACAGTAATTGAAATTTCAACTACATGTACATGCAACAGCTAACCATAACGGTTTGAAAAGTCATATTTTGTGTACTTGTGTGCGATTTAATTCCATTTGCAGTAAATTGGAAGGATTTTTCAAACATATTGGTCTAACGGCTATGACACAATTAAGCATGGAGTGCCATGGCATTTAAATTCCAAAAAATTAAGAATATATCAGAAACACATGGAACCTTGGTTGATGTAATGTCATGTCACCAAGATGATGTGGTAAAAAATTTGGCATGTGTGACGAAATTTGGACACACACCCCTCACAAACCGGAGCAACTCACTAGAAGGCTCGTGGTTCTGAGAGGGAACAATGCATGTTTGATGACGAATGGGAGATAGCTTCCTCTTACAGCCTTCAAAAATTTTCTACGTGTAACGTGCATTAATACAACTACCATGTGAAACTTTGGAAAATTTCAGGGGTCATTTGACCTTTTGAAGACATTTAAGTGATTTTCTAGCCATTTAATGATCGTAATTCAAATTTGAACTACATCTACATGCAACAGCTAACCATAACGGTTTGAAAAATCATATTCGTGTACTTGTATGTGAGTTAATTCCATGTGCAGTAAATTAGAAGGAATTTTCAAACATATTTGTCTCACGACATGGACACATGCATATGTATGCATGGAGTGCCATGGCATTTAAATTCCAAAAAATTAAAAAATAATCAGAAACACATGAAACCTTGGTTGATGTAATGTCATGCCACCAAGATGATGTGGTAAAAAAATTGGCATGTTCGACGAAAGTTTGGACACACACCCCTCACAAACCGGAGCAACTCACTAGAAGGCTCGTGGTTCCTAGAGGGAACAATGCATGTTTGATGACGAACGAGAGATAGCTTCCTCTTACGGCCTTCAATTTTTTTCTACATTTAACGTGCACTACTACAACTGTAATGTGAAAACTTGGAAAATTCTAGGGGTCATTTGACCTTTTAAAGACATTTAAATGTTTTTCTAGTCATTTAATGACCGTAATTCAAATTTGAATTGCATCTACATGCAACGCCTAACCATAACGATTTGAAAAAACATATTTGTGTACTTGTGTGCGAGTTAATTCCATGTGCAATAAATTAGAAGGAATTTTCAAACATATTTGTCTCACGACATGGACACATGCATATGTATGCATGGAGTGACATGGCATTTTAATTCCAATTTTTTTTAAAAATATCAGTAACACATGAAACCTTGCTTGATGTAATGTCATGCCACCAAGATGATGTGGTTAAATATGGCATATTTGACGAAAGTTTGGACACACACCCCTCTCAAACCAGAGCAACTCACTAGAAGGCTCATGGTTCCGAGAGGGAACAATGCATGTTTGATGACGAACGGGAGATAGATTTCTCTTACAGCCTTCAAATTTTTTCTATGTTTAACGTGCACTACTACAACTGTAATGTGAAAATTAGGAAAATTCTATGGGTCATTTGACCTTTTAAAGACATTTAAATGATTTTATAGCCATTTAATGACCGTAATTCAAATTTGAACTACATCTACATGCAACGGCTAACCATAAAGGTTTGAAAAATCATATTTGTGTACTTGTGTGTGAGTTAATTCCATGTGCAGTAAATTAGAAGGAATTTTCAAACATACTGGTCTTACGACATGGACACATGCATATGTATGCATGGAGTGCCATGGTATTTTAATTCCAAAAAATTAAAAATGATTAGAAAAACATGAAACCTTGCTTGACGTAATGTCATGCCACCAAGATGATGTGGTAAAAAATTGGCATATTTGACAAAAGTTTGGACACACACCCCTCACAAATCGGAACAACTCACTAGAAGGCTCGTGGTTCCGAGAGGGAACAATGGGTGTTTGATGATGAACAAAAGATAGCTTCCTCTTACGGCCTTCAAATTTTTTCTACGTTTAGTGTGCACTACTACAAATGTACTGTGAAAATTTGGAAAATTCTAGCGGTCATTTGACCCTTTAAAGACATTTAAGTGATTTTCTAGCCATTTAATGACCGTAATTCAAATTTGAACTACATCTACATGCAACGACTAACCATAATGGTTTGAAAAATCACATTTGTGTACTTGTGTGCGAGTTAATTCCATGTGCAGTAAAATAGAAGGAATTTTCAAACATATTGGTCTCATGGCATGGGCGCATGCATGGAATGCCATGGCATTTTAATTCCAAAAAATTAAAATGATCAAAAAAACAGGAAACCTTGCTTGATGTAATGTGATGCCACCAAGATGATGTGGTAAAAAAATTGGTCTGTTTGACGGAAGTTTGGACACACACCCCTCACAAACAAGAGCAACTCACTAGAAGGTTCGTGTTTCCGAGAGGGAACAATGCACATTTGACGACGAACGAGAGATAGCTTCCTCTTACGCTAATCACGTTGCTGCCATATACCACCACCGCACCAACTTCATCGCCGCTGCCATATACCACCACCACATATTCACCGCCAATCCGAGTCCATATACGCCACCGAGTCCATATACGCCACCACCTATCCGCCGCCATCACGCTAATCCGAGTCCACCTGCAACCTATACCCGCCATCAGTCTGAGTTCCACCAGATTCATCTCCGCCACCAGTCCGAGTCCAGTATTTTGTTACTCTATTTTGGATTTCCAGATCACGCCATACTCCAAGTCGTGACAGAGTAGGACTCCCAAAATTTCGTGTTACCCGCAGTAGAAAAATAGTTCCAGTTTAAAAAAACTAAGTGTGGAAAATTCTGGCTAGGAAGTTTTTAGACCATTTGTAGACTTTTTCAAAAAAATTGTTGTGCAGCAAAAAAAAGGAAAAAAGAGAAAAAAAAGAGAAAATATTCATAGTGTGCTCCTCCCTTATTTACGTGTAGCGCCGTGATTTAGTGTTCTAGACTCATGTCTCTAGCATGGTCTCGCCTAGGACCAGCACAGTACCGTCGTTGAGCGTTTATTCAACTTTGCATCTCTGAATTGCTTATTGCTGACCCTTTTTGCTACCATATTATAAGCCTTCCTAGCTCCACATACATCTACGTCGTGCGTTTGACTCTCCCTGGTAATCGCTCTATCCAAGCTTTGAGAGTTTTGACTACGACGGTTGCCGATCACCGCCTGCTGTTGGGTAAGAACTGGTAAGAATTTGAGATTTGCTTGACGGATTTGTGACGCCCCACCACCACCATTTTCTAGTTGTATGTAGGATCATATTCTTGTGTGTTTCTATTGCTGCTAACCATGGCGGGATCACAAGTCGATGAGATTGACTGGGAGAACATGAAAATAAGGAGTTGCATGATAAATTTTAGCAAATGATGACTGAATAGGTGCAAGATGTGCTGAACAATTTTAAAGAGGCCATGGATAAGATAACCGGCCTTGAGAAGACGTTCGAAACAAAGCTCGATAACAAATTTAATGAATTGCTTGCGCGTCTTCCACAACCACCACTGGCTACACCTGCCGCACCTCTGCAACAACAATAACAACAACAACAACAACAACAACAACAACAACAACAACAACAACAACAACAACAACAACAACAACAACAACAACAACAACGACAACCACAACGACAAGAACAACAACAACAACAACAACAACAACAACAACAACAACAACAACAACAACAACAACGACGACGACGACGACGACGACGACGACGACGACGACAACGACAGCGACAACGACAACGACAACGACAATGACAACGACAACGACAACGACAAGGACAAGGACAACGACAAGGACAAGGACAACGACAACGACAATGACAGCGACAACAACAACGACAACGACAATGACAACGACAACAACAACAACAACAACAACAATGACAACAACAACAACAACAACAATGACGACGACGACTACCTCCACGTCATGAAACAACCCTCCGTCGAGCGAGCCGTGTCCCTCTTGAGCCTGGCCAAACTATTGGTGCTGATGTTGATACTTCTGTGGCTCCTGCTGCTGATGAGGAGGAGGATGATTATGCGGGAGATTACGAGGATGAGGTTGATCAAAATCAGAACTTTGTGCAACCACCAGCACCACAACCACTAGGTCGCCCACATGCAAATAATCGCAATGGTAGGTCTCCCCCTCAGGTACGAGATCATGACCATATCCCGAAACTGATATTGAATATTCCTCCATTTGAGGGTAGATACGTTCCTGATATATATATATATATATATATATATATATATCTTACTTGGGAGTTAGAAACCTAACAACGTTTTACATGTTTAGAATATCCCGAGGAGAGACGTGTTGCTGCTGCACTTTGTGCTTTCACTAGTTTTGCTTGTGTGTGGTGGTCTGAACATCCTAGATTATATCAGAATAATATTCCAACTACTTGGGCTGCTTTGAAAACTGCTATGCGTACTCATTGGGTTCCACCATATTATCAATGTGAATTACTTCAAAAATTGCAGCGTTTAAGACAAGGAAAAAATTCTGTAGAGCAATATTATCAGGAATTACAAACTGGCATGATTAGATGTGGTATTGTTGAAGATAATGAAGCTATGCTTGCACGTTTTATGAGTTGATTAAATAGAGATATTCAGACCATTCTAGAGGATAAGGAGTATAATAATATCACTCGTTTATTCCATCTTGCTTGTAAAGCTGAACGTGAAGTGCAGGATCGACAAGCATTGGCACGAACTAACTATTCTGCAGGTCGACCTTCCTCACGGACACCGCGTGCATCCTCTACTTCCACATATTCTACTACATCGGCACCTCCATGAGCTGCCACCTCCAGTCATGATACAAGAAAGCAGGCACAACCACCACTATCTTCCAAGAGCACACCTGCCGGGCCTGTGTAGAGCTCTTCTTCTTCCATGGCATCAACAGGGCACACAAGTGATATTATTTGTCGTTGTTATAAGGGAAGAGGTCATTATGCATGAGAATGCAAATATGAGCGTGTGATGATTGCTACTGAGGATGGTGGTTATGAGTCCGCTAGTGACTATGATGAGGAGAATTTGGCTCTTATTACATGTGAAGAACACGGTGGAGATGATTCTGATCATGAGACTCAATACATGGCTCCTGAAGACGCTGACACATATGAAGGTTTAGTTGCTCAATGCTACCTCTTGAGCACTGCGTTGGTTTTCCCTTGAAGAGGAAAGGGTGATGCAGCAAAGTAGCATAAGTATTTCCCTCTGTTTTTGAGAACCAAGGTATCAATGCAGTAGGAGGCCACACACAAGTCCCTTGTACCTACACAAACAAATAAGAACCTCGCAACTAACGCGATAAAGGGGTTGTCAATCCCTTCACGGTCACTTACGAGAGTGAGATCTGATAGAGATAATAATGATAAGATAAATATTTTTGGTATTTTCATGATATAGATTGAAAGTAAAGATTGCCAAATAAAATAGATTGGAAACTTATATGATGGAGAATAGACCCAGGGGCCATAGGTTTCACTAGTGGCTTCTCTCAAGATAGCATAAGTATTACGATGGGTGAACGAATTACTGTCGAGCAATTGATAGAAAAGCGAATAATTATGAGAATATCTAGGCATGATCATGTATATAGGCATCACGTCCGTGACAAGTAGACCGACTCCTGCCTGCATCTACTACTATTACTCCACACATTGACCGCTATCCAGCATGGATCTAGAGTATTAAGTTCATAAGAACAGAGTAACGCCTTAGGTAAGATGCCATGATGTAGAGGGATAAACTCAAGCAATATGATATAAACCCCATCTTTTTATCCTCGATGGCAATAATACAATATGTGTCGTTTCCCTTTCTTTCACTGGGATCGAGCACCGCAAGATTGAACCCAAAGCTAAGCACTTCTCCCATTGCAAGAAAGATCAATCTTGTAGGCCAAACCAAAATGATAATTCGAAGAGACTTGCAAAGATAACCAATCATGCATAAAAGATTTCAGAGAAGAATCAAATATTGTTCATAGATAGACTTGACCATAAACCCACAATTCATCGGATCTCAACAAACACACCGCAAAAAGAGTTACATCGAATAGATGTCCAAGAAGATCAAGGAGAACTTTGTATTGAGATCCAAAGAGAGAGAAGAAGCCATCTAGCTACTAGCTATGGACCCGAGGGTCTGAAGTAAACTACTCACACATCATCGGAGGGGCCATGGAGTTGATGTAGAGGCCCTCCGTGATCAATGCCCCATCCGGCGGAGCTTCGGAAAAGGCCCCAAGACGGGATCTCTTGGGTACAGAAGGTTGCAGCGGTGGAAATAGGGTTTCGTGGTGCTCCTCGATGTTTTCAGGGTACATGAACATATATAGGAGGAAGAAGTAGGTTGGTTGAGCCACGAGGGGCCCACGAGGGGGGTGGGCGTGCCTAGGGGGGTAGGCGCGCCCCCTGCCTCATGGCCACCTTGTTGGTTGCTTGACATCCACTCCAAGTCCTCTGGATCACGTTTGTTCCAGAAATCACGCTCCCGAAGGTTTCATTCCGTTTGGACTCCGTTTGATATTCCTGTTCTGTGAAACACTGAAATAGGCAAAAAAACAGCAATTTGCACTGGGCCTTGGTTTAATAGGTTAGTCCCAAAAATAATATAAAAGTGTAAAATAAAGCCCATTAATATCCAAAACAGATAATATAATAGCATGGAACAATAAAAAATTATAGATACATTGGAGACGTATCACTCAACGTGTTTTGAGAGTGCAGGCCACACAAGCTGGGCAAAATCAGAGGCATAATTTGTTCCATACAAAGGGAGTTGTGAAGGAACGTTCTGTTCGCGTCATCATAGATGGAGGGAATTGCAACAACTTGGCTAGCATGGAGATGGTGGAGAAGCTATCTCTCACCATAAGACCACATCCACATCCTTACTACATCCAATGATTCAACAACAACGACAAGGTTAACGTAACACGTACTCTTCGTGTGCATTTTAGTATCTCTACATATGCTGATTATGTTGATTGTGATGTGGTACCCATGCAAGCATGTTCGTTATTACTTGGTAGACCATGTAAATTTGATAAAAATTCTGTACACCATGGTAGAAACAATTAGTATACTCTTGTTCATAAGGATAAACATATTACTTTGCTTCCTATGTCTCCTGATTCCATTTTGAAAGATGATATTAATAGAGCTAATAAAGCAAAACAGGAGAAAAATAAGAGTGAAAATCAGATTGTGGCAAAAGAATTTGAGCAACAAATTGAGCCTAATAATAAACTATCTAGTGTTGCTTCTGAAATTAAATTGAAAAGTGCATGTTTACTTGCCACCAAATCTGATATTGATGATCTAGATTTCAGCAAATTTGTTTGCTATTCTTTTGTGTGGAAAGAGGCATTATTTTCATTCGAGGACGTGCCTTCCTCTTTGCCTCCCGCTGTTACTAACATTTCACAAGAGTTCGCTGACGTCTTTCCACAAGACGTGCCACTGGGATTACCACCTATTCGAGGGATTGAGCATCAGATTGACTTAATTCCAGGTGCTCCACTACCCAACTGTGCACCATATCGTACCAATCCAGAGGAGACGAAGGAGATTATGCGTCAAGTCCAGGAGCTGCTCAGCAAAGGTTATATACACGAATCGCTTAGTCCTTGTGTTGTTCCTATTATTCTAGTGCCGAAAAAGGATGGTACATCGCGTATATGTGTTGATTGTAGAGGCATTAATAATATTACTATTAGTCATCGCCATCCTATTCCTAGGCTAGATGATATGCTTGATGAATTGAGTGGCTCTACAATATTCTCCAAAGTTGATTTGCATAGTGGATACCATCAAATTCGTATGAAATTGGGAGTTGAATGGAAAATGGCATTTAAAACTAAGTTTGGTTTATATGAGTGGTTAGTCATGCCTTTTGGGTTAACTAATGCACCTAGTACTTTCATGAGATTAATGAACGAAGTTTTATGTGCTTTCATTGGACGATTTGTGGTAGTCTATTTTAATTATATACTGATTTATAGTAAATCTTTGGAGGAACATTTGGAACATTTACGTGTTGTTTTTATTGCTCTACGTGATGCACGTTTGTTTGGTAACCTTAGAAAGTGCACCTTTTGCACCGACCGATTATCTTTTCTTGGCTATGTTGTTGCTCCACAGGGAATTGAAGTTGATAAAGCCAAGATTGAAGCTATTGAGAGTTGGCCGCAGCCCAAAACGGTCACACAAGTGAGGAGTTTCCTTGGCCTCGCTGGTTTCTATAGGCATTTTGTGAGAGATTTCAGCACCATTGCTGCACCTCTCGACGAGCTTACAAAGGATGTGCCTTTTGTTTGGGGTACCACACAGGAAGAAGCCTTCACGGTATTGAAAGATAAGTTGACACATGTTCCTTTACTCCAACTTCCTGATTTTAATAAGACTTTTGAGCTTGAATGTGATGCTAGTGGAATTGTATTAGGAGGTGTGTTATTACAAGATGGCAGACCGGTTGCATACTTTTCTGAAAAATTGAGTGGGCCTAGTCTGAACTATTCTACTTATGATAAAGAATTATATGCTCTTGTTCGGACCTTAGAAACATGGCAACATTATTTATGGCCCAAGGAATTTGTTATACATTCTGATAATGAATCTTTGAAACACATTAAAAGTCAAGCAAAACTAAACCGTAGACATGCTAAATGGGTTGAATTCATTGAGACTTTCCCTTATGTCATTAAACACAAGAAGGGTAAAGAAAATGTTATTGCTGATGCATTGTGTCGCCGTTACACTATGCTTTCACAACTTGACTTTAAAATATTTGGTTTGGAGACCATCAAAGATCAATATGTGCATGATGTTGAATTTAAAGATGTATTGCAGAATTGTAAGGAAGGGAGAACTTGGAACAAGTTCATTGTTAACGATGGATTTGTGTTTCGTGCTAACAAGCTATGCATTCCAGCTAGCTCCGTTCGTCTTTTCTTGGTGCAGGAGGCGCATGGAGGAGGATTAATGGGAAACTTTGACATGAAGAAGACGAAGGATATACTTGCTATACATTTCTTTTGGCCAAAGTTGAGACGGGATGTTGAGTGTTTTGTTGCTCGCTGCACTACATGTCAAAAAGCCAAGTCATGACTCAATCCTCATGGTTTATATATGCCTTTGCATGTACCTAGTGTTCCTTGGGAGGATATATCTATGGAATTTGTTTTAGGTTTACCTCAAACAAAGAAGCGGAGGGATAGCATATTTGTTGTCGTGGATAGGTTCTCGAAAATGGCACACTTTATACCATGTCATAAAAGCGATGATGCTGTTAATGTTGCTGATTTGTTCTTTCGTGAAATTATTCGCTTGTATGGTGTGCCAAATACTATTGTTTCAGATCGTGATACTAAATTTCTTAGCCACTTTTGGAGATGTTTATGGGCTAAGTTGGGGACTAAACTTCTTTTTAGTACTACATGTCAACCCCAAACTGATGGACAAACTGAAGTAGTCAGTAGAACATTGTCTACCATGCTTAGGGCTATTTTGAAGAATAACAAGAAAATGTGGGAAGAATGCTTGCCTCATATTGAATTTGCTTATAATCGGTTGCTGCATTCTACTACTAAGATGTGCCCTTTTGAAATTGTGTATGGTTTCCTACCTCGTGCACCTATTGATTTGTTGCCTCTTCCATCTTCGGATAAGGTTAATTTTGATTCTAAACAACGCGCTGAATTGATATTAAAAATGCAGGAGTTAACTAAGGAAAATATTGAGCACATGAATGCTAAATATAAACTTGTTGGAGATAAGGGTAGAAGACGTGTTGTCTTTGCACCTGGAGATCTTGTTTGGTTACATTTGCGTAAGGATAGGTTTCCTAATTTTCACAAGTGAAAGCTAATGCCACGTGCTGATGGTCCTTTTAAGGTGTTAGAAAAAATAAATGATAATGCATATAAACTTGAGTTGCCTGCAGATTTTGGGGTTAGTCCCACTTTTAACATTGCAGATTTGAAGCCTTACTTGGGTGAGGAAGATGAGCTTTAGTCGAGGATGACTTCAATTCAAGAAGGGGAGGATGATGAGGACATCACTAACAAAGTTACACCCACATCCCCTACTGATACATATACAGGACCAATTACTAGAGCTCGCGCACGCCAATTAAATTACCGGCTACTTTCGTTTCTTGGTGATGATTCTGATGTTCGTGAGAATATGATGCTGCCTAAATTGGATACATTTGTCTTGCTTACAAATGAAGGGCCTAGCTTGGACAAGAAGGATGATCATTGGAGCAAGATCAGCATGGAGATGATGGCATGCGCAAGGGGAACCATAACGGAGTTACAAGTGATGATTTCAGGACTTTGAAGCCACCATAATGAGTGCGTGAAGCCTTGGATGAAATATACAAGATGACACTTCATAAATTTTGTCCAGGGGCTATTATAGGTGCTGCGTCACCTTATTATTGGGCCAGGCCCATGTAATTTCGAAATACTTGAGTATAGGTTGTTGTTAGAGTCCGTATGTGTGGGGAAACAAGAGTTAGGGTTGGTTTCGGACCCCTCCTCGAAGGGCCACAAAATTCCCCCCTCTCCCGCAATATATACAGCCCTTAGGGCGTCGTTTAGACATTGGGTTTTGTTTAGATTAAAGTTCGCCATAGCTACAACTTCGCGTACTTTGTTTGTGTTCAACGACCAGACAAAGGCGTCACAGAACCCCACCTTGATCAATAGAGCTTTCCTCTTATATTCGCAATTTCCAGATTGCAATCTTAGTTTCTTACTTGTCCCTCATTTGCGTGCAGGAAACAGACCTTCGTGGTCAGGTTGATCGTGCTCCGACGTGGCCAATAACCTCTCGGAGTTGGTTTAGCGATTGCTAAGGCGCGACGTCCTCGCACGTTCATAGTCGGATCGTCAAAGTCGACTTCCTCAAAACCGATAGCCACCATCTCATCGAAAGATGGGACACCTTTGCGTGTATCACCTACGGTAGCTCTTGGCTCTGCCTGAACTCGTGCAGGCGTTCGTCCAAGCGGTCGACACGCTCGCGGTACATGTGGAGCGCGATCTCAAGCTCCAAGTTGGCTATTTCATCGGAGGTCACCAGCTCGAGGATGCGACGACCATGTTCCTCTACTGCGCCCAGGTGGACACCTGGGCCAAGGAGGCGGTCAAACCTGTCGACCAGCGCGTTGGCATCAAGCAGGCCGCAGATAAGGCGAACGGCGTGACCCATGCGAATGGTGCGGCGGGCTCCGGTGCAAGTATGGTGCCGCCGGCCTCTGGTGCAAGTATGGCGCAGAGGGCCTCTGCCCACTTCTGGCGTGGAATGGGGGTACTAACAGGACATGTACCCAGCTGCGACACCGTGTCGACAGCAGGCAAGCTCCGATGGATCCGCTCTTGCTGTGCGGCGTGCCACGCCTCTCGCTCTGCGGCGCTCCAACGGTCTCACCGTGCGGTGAGCCGCAGCCTATCGGCGCAGACGCAACTAGCCTGCTCTACGGCGCGCCATCAATCATGTTGTGCGGCGAGCTACAGCCTGTCAACGCAGACATGCCTATCTTGATCCGCGACGCTCAAGCGCCATGCGCCAAAGGTCTGCTCAACCCTGGCGATGACGTGCATCATGGCGTCGTCCATAGCATTGCCGGGGAGTGCCTCGGCCTCTACGGGCCGTTGCGCCTACTCGTTTTCCTCGTCGACGAGGTTGATGGCAGAGGCGGCGCTTTGGTGGGTTGGCATGCTTGGAAAAGGTGGATGTGCTACAGGCTGCGCTTGTCGCCTCCGTGCGTCACGCGCCGCCTAGGTCTATGCACAATATCGCTGGGTGGCGGGAAACATGTGAGGAATGGTGGGAAACATGTGGCGTGTTCATAAAACGCCATCAAATTAGTGGAAACTTAGCATAGAAGGAACATCGAGCTAGCACAAGAAGTAGATGATGATTAGATGAACACGGACCGCACTAGGGAACCCATCGGTGATG